>NC_056746.1:149254582-149554582 GCF_019279795.1 Protopterus annectens
TGGACAACCACATCCAATAATATAAACAACTCCTAAAGAATTACACTCAAAAGGCTCCATGAAAGGTTAAAATAATGGAACATCTAGGGGATATTAGGAAAAAATATATTAACAGCCCTGTAGCAAGTCACTTTTTATCTGCACGTGGGGGATTAAGGAATGGTTTGTTTTTCAGTTTATTGGCCTGACCACATTTGAGTAGAGGGGGTAGTTTAAAAGAAGAGTTAAATAGATTGGCATGTAGAATGATCATAAATTATGGGACATTATAGTCTAAAGGAATGAATTTAGATGTTAATTTAACTTTATAGGAATGTAATTATTATATATTGAACTACAGTGTTATTTATGAAACACAAATTTTTTTTTAATCTACATTTTTGATGTCTTGTTTAAAGAATGTTCAGTTTAATAGAATGTTGTTAAGAAGGGTGTTGTGTTTAAACTGGTTAATTGTTTAATAGGAGCACTGAGTGTATGAATGAGATTGTCTTATTGTGTGATTTATTCCAAGAAGGCAAAAGGTCGAGGTACCAGAATAAGCTTTTGAAGTTGAAGGATCTGTGTTGCGAAGCTGTTATTGTGGTGTTTCTTTCTTATATTTACTTTGAGCGGTTTTATAACATGTAATATCAGAAACTGCCTGTCACTTTACCCAGACAGGAAGAAGATCTGCCTTGGACTGGTTCGTTAATTCTCAAATTATGAAGTCAATAAAAAGACTCCATAAGTAGACTGTAACAGCTTCTTAAATCCCCCAAAATTATGGAGCTGAATAAACACGTTTTTTGGAAAGAATAGTAATTATCAGCCACCTTTTTTCCCATTTTAGACAGTATCATGTCAAATGCTGCCACTGCTCTCACGTCAGAGCCACTCTCATGCCTACTTCAGCAGTCATACCTGATTGTCACTGGTCTTCTCCCACACAATTTGTCTATCTTATGGCTTGACATTTCTGTCTTCTTTTCACTTTTTCCTGTTTTTCCCAAATCTACTTTACTAAATTGTCTTACCTTCTCATGGTTTCATACTGGTGAGTCCATTACCGTAACATAAGGCATTTTAATAAGGTCTTAAGTCTAACGTTCTCTAGTGCAAAACCCTGTAACTTGTCTAACAAGTTTTCCACTCTGCTTTCAACTTCACAGCCTAAAACAAAAATGTTCCGCCCATGTAACCTTCAGTGTGGATGGATTATACCCAGCATTTTTTAAACCATGTCTGTCTTATGTGGCAGCTGCTGTAAATTGTTTTATTAACCTATTTAACTTTCCTCAAGTGCCAAACAAAACCCTTGAAAAGAAGCAGTGATAAAAGTTCCCAAAAGTTGAACTAACTCTAACAGAAAATATTGCAATGCTGTCACCACTCCAAAAAGTCCTTGATCACATTCATTTCAATTACATAGACAGCTAAATAGCTTTAACTTACCCTTTAATGAGCAGCATGGGTAAATTATTTTCATAATTCTCTTAATGCTTGACTGACTTTGACAAACGCCATGTGTAGTTAAGATAAGTGTATGGCAACAGGAGCAGTCTTCGTTAATGTAAAAAGTAGTTCAATTTCATAGCCTAACCTGTCTTCTTAATGAGATTGTACCAGTCTAGGGTGGCACTCCAGCCGTGTTACGTGAAAGTCCAGACAAGTCAACTGGGTGGCACTCCAACTGTGTTGCGTGAAAGTCCAGACAAGTCTTTTTACCTGCTCTGCCAGCAGTTGGAGTATCATAAGGTGCCATCTTTGTTCCATACATTTTTACATTATATACTGTGCTTTAATTCTGGAGAATGCAAATGTAATATTATACTGCATGCTGCTAACCTGGCTCTACTTCAGAACAGCATGTGTCTAGCTAAAATCACTACATTTTTTATCCACTCTTGGCTCAGGTTTAAAGACCTTACTATTACTCTTGAGAGAATAAAGGCAGTAAAACTCCACTGCCAATCATGAGCGGAGAGGTGATCCGCTGTGGCGACCCCTAACCGGGAAAAGCCGAAAGAAGAAGAAGAAGACTGTTTGGCATTGCAGCCAGACTACCTCAATCCTTACTGGACTCGCCTATTACACTTACAACTACAGGAATTCCCTGGGATACAGACATCCAACTTGCAGACAACCCATAGATATAAACGGACTGCCGCAATGTCGGAAATAATGTGAAATCTGTGTGTGTGTGTGTGTGTGTGTGTGTGTGTGTGTGTGTGTGTGTGTGTGTGTGTGTGTGTGTGTGTGAATGAGGACAGTTTTAATAAATATTGCTCTTATAAACTTAGAAAGTTAACAGAATAGCAGGTTTTGCATTAGCATGAATTTTCTGAAGTGCATGAATTCTGAAACTCTGTCATCATACCTGTTAAGCTCTTAGAGCATGAAATCTGGACAAAGCCATAATTAAAAGTGGGACAAAGGCCCAAAAGTAGGGACAGTTTTTTAAATGTTACTGTTATGAACTTAGAAAGTTGATAGAATGACAAGTATTCCATTAGCATGAATTTTCTGCAGGATATGAAGTCTGGAACTCAAATGTCTGTCATTATTTTCTAACTGCAATATGTCATCATTTACCCCTAATTTGACAGAAAACCAGAAGTATATGAAAAGCAGACCAAAAATAGGATGCCAAAATTTGGACATTTTGCGAAAATCTGTACAGTTGAGACATTATTTTCTAACTTCAGTCATTAATGATGTGCTACTACTTTTGCTAAACAATCACAATTTTATAAAAAATAGACCAAATATATGAGGCAAAAATCTGGACATTCTGCGAAAACTGTACATCTGAGAGGTATGGTTTGTGTGTATGTGAAAAAGTCCTCATAAACCCTGCATTTAATAACAAGATGCCATAAACCAGCTTTGATGATAGGAAGTAAGGAAGCATAGCTACAGTATACAGTGTTATGTTTAAGATTTTGTTTTTTGTTTGGAAGGGTTTTTAAAGTGTTTTATATGCAAAGTAAAGTAAATACTAGACTGAGGCACACGTTTGACTAAATGACATTTAATAAGAACCATATGTATGCGTTTCAACTTGCATACAAATTTGACTTAAGGACAGACTAAAAAAACGGATCTCATCCTTAACCCGGGGACTGCCTTTACTAATGTAACATAGGGCAGCTAGGTGCTTTACACATCTTGGCATCTAGGTTCACCAAACCTTGACATTCTCCCCAAGCTAGGCAAGATACATGACAAATGGCCTTCGTACTGAGAGCAGCATGCTCTATATCCCTTTTTCTTACTTCTGTAATAAGATTTATCCTATACAAGGGAATTTTCCAGATTCACTTTGAATTGGGTCAGTGTGTAACAACGACAGCCTCTAATAGCCACATCCTTTAGACCCTGGAAAATAAGTTCCGATAGCTCAGTCCCTTTTTGCCTCTTTGAGAGTGTCATTGTACTACTTTAATCAAAACTGTTGTACCTCCAATGTAGCTAAGAGAAACATATTTCACCTGCACCTGCTCTGTCATTTACAAACTCCTCCATTGTAACATATCTCTTCCTGCAGCTTAGTTAATAAACTTTGCATCACCTCTGTTTACTGTGTGCTTTATCCTGGCTTCGTATTATTTTGTTTAGTTCCATATATAAAACTCTTCACTAGTGAAAGACCGAAAGACCTTTTCCAGATTAAGGCCCAGAAGTCTGAAACTGTGCTCCTTATTACATTTCTAACACTGTAGTGCAACTATGCTTGCAGAGACATCAACAGTAAATAAATAAATAAAGGAATTTAGTTTGTACTGTTTTACACATTAAAGCCCTGCATGGATTTGCAGTGTGGTTGACGTTAGTAATAGTATTGCTACATAGTCTTGATCCCATAGTACATTTTTAAGCTCCAAAGATCTCCGTTTCTTAGCTCATTTGAAAATTTGAAGTCAGGAAGTAGAATGAGGAGAAACCTTGTCCATCCTTTCCTACCTGTAAACTGCAAAAAAAAAAAAAAAATCATAAGAAGTTCTGTACTTTATGTTGTCTATCACTTTGCTAATATGCCAAATTACTTTCCTAGTGTGGTCCTGAATTTTACACAAGAAGCTAAGGAAATATTTTGGTTTTAGTTATGGTTCATTCTGTGTTTTGGTGTTAAGTCTGATTCTTTCTGTACAAATTCTTTTGATGGAAGTATCTTTCTCCCATTTCCGAGATGATCTAACCACCTGCTGTTGAAAGAACCAAGCCTAAAACACATACTGGTGAATTTCTAAACAAATGGTTTGCTTTTTGTCAGGGGTGTGGGCCATGTTTGGGTGAACACATACACAGTTATAAACTGGTGGGTAGCATGCATTTGCCTGATTTTTCAACAGATTGTGGTTATGGAATGAAGTATATATGTTTTGAAAAGGGTGTGCATGTGTGTCTGATTGGTATGCAAGGGGGTGCACATTCTAGGATAACCAGTATGTAGTATGAGGTGATATTTTAGTTTGGGAAGGGGGTGTGAGGGACTTTGTCCCCTGCTGAATGAGCTTTTTTACAGATTTTGTGAGTTATTTCAATTTTGATCACTTAATCATGACTGTCTACTTGTCAGTCCTTTTGTGTGTGTCTTTCTGTAGCATGTGTCATTAATGAGTCTTAAATTAACACACTAGTATGTTCTATGGTCTTCAGAAATGTTGCCATGTGGGTGACCTTCCTGCTAACCCGGCAGGGTTTTAGCCATATGGCTCCTGTACTGAGTTTTATTTTTATTTTTGTAGCAAAGTCTCCTCTTGCAGATTTGTGTAATTTAAAGCATATCCCATTGTTATAAAAATGTGGAGTTATAACTGTTCCTGAGGTGTAACACAGACTAAAATACTTGGTTATAACTTACTAGTCTGTCAACAAAGTTAATTTCCTGTTTAATCACTGGATTACATTATGTGTGCAGGCTAAGGTCAGTAATACAAGGGGCAATACATTTTAGTCGTAATTTACTTTACACTAACATATTTATAAGAATTAATTTGGTTAAATAATGATTTACATTGATATAGTCCAGACACTGGAAAACTTGTGGAGTGGCCACCATAGGCACCTATCCGGCAAAAGCCAGTCTTTTGCCAGCTCGATCTCCTCCCCTCATCCACTAGTGTGCTGCTCTTCCCTGAGTTTCCAGACCTCATTGCCACCATGTTGTATCAACAACATCTCAGCATCAGCTTCAGCTTGGAGAGTTTTTGTTACTGTCTGAAGGGCAGAAAGTGCTTTTCTTTGTTGTAGGTGCCCATTAGCCATTTTTTTCTCAGAAACTTTATCTCATTGCTTCTTTAAATATCTGCTTACTCTAACTCCCCTCCCCATACCCTTCTCTTCTTCAAATATCTGCTTACTCTGACTCCCCCTCCCTGTACTATTCTCACTCCTTATCAAAAAACATGCTTACTGTTTCATTCCTATCACTTTCTTAGGATTAGCAGTCCAGTTAGATAGCGATCTTATTTTGGCTACCTTGGCATGCTACCTGTTGAATTGTTGCGCCATATAGTATGTGTTTGATTAAGCCATTCTTTTTTGCACTTGGTGATTGCCATGAACAGGCTATCCATTGGATTATTCAGCACAATGCTGTGTAGATTAGGTCACTGTTTTTCTGCTCTTGGTAATTGCATTATTTAGACTACAGATAGTGATTTCATTAGGTAGGATTATTGGTGCTTGTGGTCTGCTTGAATTTATTGTACATTGAGGTTTTCTGTGTGTCACTACAGAAAGCAAGGCCTCTAGTTTTTAAAAAAAGCTCAAAGTGTAGGCATAAGGTCCCACTCCAAGATCTGCATGAACAATTTGTCATATGTCTTGGGGGAGGTCAGGTATCTTCATGCCAACTGTTGTATCTACCGAATTTTTAGCTCCAGACCTCTACTAGATAGATGAAGCAAGTTAGTTGTCAAAGGGTCGCTCAGATCAAGCTCACCCAAGGAAAATGAGAAAGATTCAAGTAAAGGACTGGAGTAAACCTGCTTCAAAAAATATAACCATTGATACTAGAAAAGCTCTATCCAGCCAAAGTATCAAGACATTCAGTTTCTTGTGCATACTGGCTGGAACACTGCTTGGTTTCCAATCTGTCACTCCCTTCCTCACTAAAACTCATTGAGGCCAGGGCAAGAAGCTTTGCCTCAGAGCATGATCTTTTTCCTCAAATTTTTTTATTTTTCAAATACATTTGAATGAATTCCATAGTATTTATACATAACATCTTAAATGACTATGTACACTATTTACATTAGCCTGACACTATAACATATCTTAATGTATACAGTTACGTTATAAGTATGTCCAATCCATTATCAGAATGTCTGATCAATTATTTTATAGTGTCAGTCAATGATAAGAATTTTCCCCAAGGGTTGTTGATAAATGGCTTTGGATAAATTCTTAGTTCTTTAATTTTAATTTCCAATAATGTTGTGGTCTTCAGTAGGCTGTAGAAGTCTTCCAAAATTGGTATTGTTTTTGTATTCCATCTTCTTGTTATACACTCCTTGAAATTGCAAGTATAGTCCATACTAAATACATGTTTGACCTATTCAAATGAGGACCTTCGTTCACATTTAATAATACAAGAGCTTTAGTTAAATAAAATGATTCATTAAATAAAGCTTGTAGAAAGTTAATACCATTCCAAAATGGCTTAATTTTAACACAATAAAAGAAAATGTGGTTCCAATCTGCATTGTGTACTTGCTCACATCTCCAATATATTCCTTTTAAGGAAGAACTAATTTTACTGATTCTGTCAGGGGTTAAGAATGCTCTGTGCAAGCATTTCCAATTAAAAACTTTCCAGTATTGTGTAAAGGATGTGTATTTTATCGATAATAAGATATTTGTTTTAATGTCTTCAGTTAACTATATTGAGTGTCCCTTTGTCATATATTTCAAATATGAGGTTTTGGCTGTTGTTATACTGTTTCCCATGTCAAAGTCATTATATACGATTTCATATATGTATTTTGTAAATGTAGGTATTTCTTTAAATAAAGAATTGTTAATTGTTCTACTTAAATCTTAATAATAATAGAATAATAGGTTCATACTAAGCTAACTGCCCTTGCGAGCCATTTTAAGCCTAGCCAATCATCCTTTGTGAGGCTCAAACCCTGCACCCTGTGTTTATAAGGCAAACACCTTAACCATTAGGCCACCCTCCCATGTGAATATGATAGAATACTCTGTAAAGTGAGCCAGTCCTGTTGTGGAATTTTGTATGTCTTTATTACTTGCATGTCTAAAACTTTTAGTTCTTTGATGCATTGGAGCCAACAAATCCTTTCTGTTCACAGGAATTAATAATTTCTCTGTATATTTTATGTGGAAAGTTCTTTGTGACTATAAATGGTGTTAAAAGATCATACCAGATTTTTAAATCTATATTTGCATTAATAATTTTCCTAAATGAGTCAATGTAATAATTAATCGTAAGAGTTTTAGTGGGTTTAGTAATGTTATATTGCATACTAATACATATGTGCCATGGCAAATTGTTAGAGGATGATCTTTCATGTTTCATATATTCAAAACTAGCATAAGCAACTTAATTTTACTCCTCAAGGTCCTGTCCGAGCATTTTTCAGCTTGTTTGGGACAACAAGGCTCAGCTCTATTACTTCTTTCTTTGTCTCTCTCTCTCTCTCTCTCTCTCTCTCTCTTCTCCTTCTATTTCCGGGGCAGCAAGAGAAGAAATTACACTTTGTATTGTTTCTCTTCTTTCCCAAGTCTATTTTTGGCACCTGGAGTGATAGAATCAATCAGGAAACCTGTGCCAATATATTCAATGCCGCAAGATTCCATTTATTTGGCATTGAAGTCATCTGTTTTGGTGGATGGGTCAACACTGATAGTGGCAGTGCTAATTCCCACTAGGTCTGAGGGGGGTTGATGCTGAGAGGTGCTCAACGCCAGCATTGATACCAAACCTTTCTGGTGCTTTGTCTAGGTCAGCCCTCTTAGCATTTGGTCTCTCTGTGCCAAAGTCACCTTTGTGGCATTGGCACCAGTATTGCTGGGTTCAGGCACAGCAATGCAGTGTCAGGCCTGGGTTGGTTTAATGGGATTTCTGGATCACTTTAAGGTAGCATTCATCAATGCCACTTTTGATAGATCTTTTCAATTTGGGCAGAATGTCAAAGATAAGCTATAACAATGTGAGCAGGCGGGCAAAATGCTCACAGGTGATGATGCCCGATTTTCAACCTCACATAGGTCATTTCAAATTAAAATGAAAAAGGGGCCAATAATTTTTGGTTTAGGAAGAAAGTTTCCAGGAACAGATGGTACTCCTGTGGAAATTTGGAAGCTAGGAGAGAAGAAAGTGATAAAGATCTGAAAGGGTTTGTTGAACAGTATTTCAAAGGAAGGGAAGCACCAGCATCCTGGAAGATAGCTGTGGTGGCTGTAATATCTAGAAGTGGTAAAAATACATCAGACCCAGCTTCATATAGGCCCAGTTCAATTTTAAGCCACAGTTATAAAGTGTTTATGTCTGTAATAGCTAAAAGAATGTAAAAGGTGTTGTCAAAATTGATAGATAAGGATTGGTGTGGTTTTGTGGAAGGGGGCGTGATGCCCATGCCCTGGCCCAGCAATCAAGGAGCCGCAGTCCTCACCACTAACACCAGAGAGGGCATCTCTTATGAAGGAAAGGATAACAAATACACACAGTAAAGTGCAATTTTCCACTTTTTCCCTGTGAAACTTGGGGTACTCAGAGGCCCCACAATATCCATAGCTACCCTCTGAAATGGCTCCTCAATCACAGGCAAAGGCATCAAAGGAGCTCTCACCTTGTCTCCTGCCTTGCCTACCTTTTGGCACTGCTCACAGGTCCTGCAGTACCCTGTTACATCTCTGGAAATTCCAGGCCAATAGAAGTTCTGCATAATACACCTCTTTGTACGTTTTATGCCCATATGACATGCAAAGGGAATATCACAGGCTATGGCTAGAAGCGCCAGATGGTAGGCTGTAGGCAATACCAACTGCTCTACCCTCTCACCTTCTAGCCCTCCCTCAGGGGGTCCACTCTCTGTATAGTAACCCTTTGTCCCAGTATACAGATTTCCCCTTTCCTTGAGGATCAGGTGCCTCCCTAGCTACCTGCCTCAGGCCTTGCAGTGTAGGGTCTGAGAGCTGAGCCTGTCTCAACTCTCTCCCTGTAACCCTTCCCAGCTCCCCTTCCACAGGAAGTCTGGCATCCTCTTACAGTGGTGCCTCACTGTCAACCTGGGTACGACTACTCACCTCTACCTTTTTATTCACTCTGTCCATGGGACCATCAGTACCCCCAAGCAGCTGTGGCTCACATTCAGTCTCACTGCTACAGAGTAGCTCCCACCCTGAAGTAACCACCTCACCAATCCTGGCTGCAAGTATGCAGTCTGTCTGGGTCTCCCCCAGGCTACCAGATCCACATGCTTGTCTCTTAGCCTGACTGCATGTAACTGCATAAGCACATGGTACTGCCTCATCCAAATCCTTCCCTCTCATAACATCTGCAAGAGGGTAGTTTAGTACCCCTGTTGTCTCAAGACAACCTACTATTGACATTTTGTCTTTCCTACTTACTGGCTACTTCACCTTTTGTTCCCCACCTTGCCTCCGTGGACACCTGTATGCCACATGGCCCCACTGGTTGTATTCAAAACATTTAACCCTAGCTCTTGGATGTGTACCTGGACTAGTGGCTTCCCCTGCTACTGGCAGATTCTGCTGGGGCAGTCTCTGCTGACAACCATGGGTTCCTTTAGACCCATGAGCAGTTCTGAGGGTCCCCTTCCTGTGCAGGGCTGCTCTGCTTGCCAAGTATAGGTCTTCTTTATTCCCCAGCTCATCTGAAGTAGCATATTTTCTATCAGCTAACCAGATCCTCATGTCCTCAGGCAAAGTGCTAAGGGCTTGTTCCCTCACCAAAAGGTCTGCCAGCCCTTCAAAAGTGGTAACCTGACATCCACTTACCCACCTATGGAAATAAGTGCTCAGTTCAGCAACATATTCACACACACTTTCATCTGCCTTGCGCCTATGCTCATGAAACTTTTTCCTATACATTTCAGGCGTTAGCTTAAAAAAACTCTTAATAGACAATTATTTACAGCAGTATAATCAAAACATGCAACGTCAGACATTTTAGACAATACTGTTTCAACTTTACCATGAAGTAAGGGGGTCAGGAACCATACTCAGAGCCTTTGGTCAACACCATACTGTTTGCATACCCTCTCAAATATATGAATGAAACTATCAAAATTATCCCACTTTAAACTGCAGAAGAAATTTACTGACCTGTTGTGCTTCTGGGATCCACTTACTCCCTTCCCCATTACCTCCATGACTCTGGCGAAGAGTCAGCATTTCTCTGTCATGCTTCCTCTGCCTCTCCTTTTCCTCAGCTTCTATCTCCAAATGCCTGGCCTCCAACTCAAGTCTCTTTAGCTCCAGATGGATTTTTAAGTCCTCTGCAGAAAGGTTGAGCTGTCCATTCTCTGAGGGTATTATATCTCCACTGCCAGTCTGATTGTTCTCCTGGTTGCTGTTTTCTGATGCCACTGTAACCAAGGCTGCAATCAGGTCTGCCTTAGTCAGGTTTTCATGCACAAGTCCCCTAGCCTGGCACATCTCTGCCAGCTGGCTCCTTGTCAGCTTTCCATACTCCTCTGCTGACATGCAGCCTGCTCACCCTGACTAAGCTAACAAAAGAAATAAAACAATTGTGATCTGAACTCTGAGTATTAACTGTGTGGCTGATTTAGAATACAAAACACCTTCAGAGCTCACTGTATACAAGCTACAGGATTCACTCTACCCACACCACTGCAAGCCAATTAGTATTTGCCAACCAATTAATATGTGGTGTGGATATCCCACCGCTGCCAAACAATTAATATGTGACGCCCGTGCCCTAGTCCAGCAATCAAGGAGCCTCAGTCCTCACCACTAACACCAGAGAGGGCGTCTCATATGAAGGAAAGAATAACAAATACACACTGTAAAGTGCAGTTTCCCTTAAGAGCACACAGAGATCACAGTCAGTCTGGGGCTGGTCGCTCCCTTGCTCTCCAGGTCCCCAGTAAGACTCACCACTGGCACAGCTATAGGGTCCAGATCTCAGCCTAGCTGGGCAAGCTAAAATCTCCAGCACCCTCTCTGTCCAACCAGTGCTTCGTGTCCGTGTCCAAGTAGCTGACACGCACACACTTTGAGATAAGAGTTTATGCAACCACACAGACACTCCTGGGAAAGGCTTGCACAGGTTCTCCAGCTGCCCCTATTACCCAGACTATACGGTAGTACCACCTGCCACCACCCAGATAATATTTATCAGCTACTCAAAGGCCCTTAAAAGGGCGTCCAATTATTATTGTGCAATATTATTATGCGATTGGTAGTATAAACAGTCAAGGCTTATTAGAGTGACTTGGTACAGCGATCACTATAAATATGCATTGTACTCTAGAGCTTAAATTATCTCTACACAAAACAGCCACAGTTGAAAGGTTTTAAAATGTATAATAATAAATAATAAAAACACAAGACAATACTTCTTACTACACAGTGCTAGTCAAGAGTTCAGAGATCACAGAGAAATACTTAATTCAGTAGTACATTTCTGACATCACAGAAATCACTTAGTGTAATCTTTCTAGTTTCTAGCTATTTCTAAAAGAAAACACAAGTCTAAGATAACTTACATAAGAAAGCAGGCAGAATGCTGATGAGTTGGATGGTCAAGACAAAAATGCTTAAATGTTCTGTAGTCCTAGCTCGCCTTCATTCTTACATATGGGTTCTGAGCCGATCCTCAACTCCGACTCGGCCTTGACAAAGCTCAAAGTCTTCTAGTTGGCCCGTGGTTAGGTATGTTTCCCATGGTGCACCAGTATAATCCCCAGATCTCATTTGCCACGTCGACGAGTTCAGATGTACTTCTACTTGGCCGTGGCTAAGTTTAACACAATTTGCTATTTTTTTTTTTATATTACAGTTTAACTTTTCAAGTTATATAGGTTTGCTAGTGTTTTACTAGCGTTAGTGTAGTTTCAGTCTTGCTGAAGTGTTTTCTTTCTTCACTCTTTATAATTATTGTTGAGAACTGGTTGGCCGTTGGCCTTATTGTTCTCTTTGGTATCCTGTGTGCCAGTTTGTTCTATTTAATGGGTGTTTTGCCCCTTTTTGTTAATTGATGTGCTTATTAGCTTAGATAGTTGGTAGTTCATTAGTTTAATAGTTACTGCTTAAATATTTAGTGCTTGCTGTTAAGGTGTGCATTTGCGCCCAATTTCTCCTTTCCGTGGGCAGTGTTCTTAGTGTGCAATGTTTATTAGTTAGTTACCCTTAGACTATTTCTGCCTAGTTTTTAGTCGGATATTTAGGTATTTAGTTGACATGTGTTCTTGATATTTCCAGCCCTTTTGGTTCTACTTCATAGAGTTTGAGTAAAGTTCCTCTTAGACAGTGGACATTTTCTGGCTTATACTGTGTGTGTGTGTGTGTGTGTGTGTGTGTGTGTGTGTGTGTGTGTGTGTGTGTGTGTGTGTGTGTGTGTAGTATATTTGGTAGTTTCTGACCTTTAGTCTTCTCTTTTCTAGGTCCGTTTAAGTTAGAGGACCTAGTTTTCTCTCTTTTTCTTTGCCCAGGGCTAGGCCTGATTGACCTAGTCCTCATGGTGGTGTGACTGTCAGTGTGGTAAGGGCTAGGCCCATTTAAGTTAGAGCACCCAGTCTTCATTGTGTTTGGGTTGTGTCTTTTTTGCTGCATCTCAGTACCATGTCTAAAGAGGCAAAAGATCATAAACCCTCGGGGTTTAAGAAATGTGTAAAATGCTCTCAGAAAATGTTCATTACTGATGGTCACAGTAACTGTCTGTATTGCCTCGAAGCCATCCATCTGCAAGAAACATGTTTATTTTGCCATTCTTTCAGTGACAAAGTCTTACAGGAGCGGAAGAATAAATGAATATTAAAAGGTCTCCTTAAGCCTTCTTTCGAGGAAGACTTGGCCAGTTCGTCTTTTTCCTCCAAATCTCACGCATCTAAAAAAAGAAAAGGCTAAACCTTCCAAGAGGCATTCCCTGGCACCATACGGTGCTTCGGAACCACCTCCTAAACTTTCAAAACCAGACAAGACTTCTCCCTCCTCGGCTCCACTGATCTTGGAATCGATCGAGGCCATTGATACTATGACTCCAGTGTCGGCCCCATGCATTTCGGAGCCGGTCCAGAGATCCATTGCCGGTCTCCCCAACTTTAAGGTCCCCTATCTTGCAGAGATCCAGATCTCCCACACTGTCTTCCAGATCTTCCAGGAGCCTATCAGAAGAAGATGTGGAGAGAGTAGTGCTGAGACTCCTGAAGTTGTCTGCCTTGCCAAAAATGCTGTTAGCTCCGACCCGGTAGGTCCCGGAGCCACTTGAGTCCATTTCCCCTTCTGTGGTTCCTCCTCCAATCCATGCTGGGCTTTCGGAGCCAGAGTGCTTGGTACCGCTGGTTGTGGAACCCTTGGTTCCAGCTCCCCCTGAGGCCATCTTGGAGCCGAGTTCCACTCTGACACCTTCAGTGCTGTCCGAGGTGTCTAGGAGCCGAAGCTCTCCAGTCGGGCCCGACAGGGACGCTTGGACCAGGACCACTTTGGTTCCGAGTCTCCCTCTCGGTGTGTCAGATAGGGTGAGCTCTGACCCTACATCTCTCTCTGAGCCAATGGCTCTGGAGGCAATGACGTCCTCTGTCTCCTCGGAGCCGAGGAGGTCTTCAGAGCTGGAGAGGTCGGCCTTCGAGATGATGCGGAGTGTGCTGTCCCAATCATCAGCTCCACTCAGAGGTAATGACACTCTTCCCCCTCGGGCACCGACCTCCGTCTCAACACCTACTCCCTCCTTCGACAGCAGAGACCCGCAGCCTCAAGAGCCCTCAGCTGGTGGCCCCCTCTCTTCCGAGATCTCCCCGGAATATCCTTCTGAGGAGCCCCCTCAGACGAGGACATGCAAGAGGAAGCATGTAGACTCCCAGGATGAGTCTCTTACCTCCAACACCGACCTCGAGGAGTCAGAAGGGTCCCCCAAGTCGTCCTCTGATGATGCTTCCTCTGTAGACATCTTAGAGATCCTTAAGCAGAGGTGCGTTCGGCCCACTGTTACCCCTTCTGATGAGGAGTCGGTGTTACCTGAAGGCTTTCAGGTCTCATCCTTCAGCCTCTTGGGTGTCTCCACCTTTCAACGGACTTCTAGACCTTGTTAGTTGAAAGGTGTGGGAGACTCCTGATGCCGTGGAGCCAGTCCCCAGGAGACCCAATAAATTTTTGTCAGCCCCCAAGGAGAAGGAAGTTTTGGTCAAGGGTATTCCTGTAGATGCCCTGGTGGTGGCGGCCACTAAGAAGGAACTAGTGGAGATTTCTTCATCTGCTGAACAAGGAGTCTCAAACAATGAATAGATACAGGAAGCATATCTTTTCGTCAGCGGCATTCACTCTCAGATCGCTGAACTACCTAACACATTTTACAAGGCTTCAGAGAGATCTCCTTAAGGAGTTGGGAGAGACTCTACAAGGTACATCTACTGAAGGAGGCCCTGATAAGGTGTCTGCTCAGTTGTCCACCTTGAATTCCATTCTGAACTCCTCCATGAGGCTGATTTCTTATGCAGCCAATTGAGCGAGCAGGGCAGCAGGTTCAGGAGTTTCCCTTAGGAGGCACTCCTGTTTGCGCTTCCGCAATTTTGTGGAGCCGTTCAAGTCTACCTTTACCAATGCCCCCTTTGACGGTTCTTCCTTGTGTGGACCTAAGGTAAAAGACACACTCACCAGGTGTGAGCAAGAAGGGAACACGCTCTCTGCCGTGGGAGTACGTTTTACCGTTGCCTCTAGACCATACCCCAAGGGTCAGAGAGGTGGTAAAATGTGGTTCAAGAAGTCCCAGAAGTTTTTCCCAGAGCACAGGGTGACTCCTCCTTTAGAGTCAGAGGAGGAGGAGCAAATGGTAGATGTCACCCTAGAGGCAGGGGCGGACCATAAAACCAGGGAGGCTGCGATTCGTTTCGAGGCTGGCCCTATCAGCGCTCCTGATGTGGGGCCCAGCTGTGCTTCTCTGGAGCCAGTCAGTGGTCGCATTGCCTTGTATCCAGAAGCCTGGCTAAGCATCACCCAAGACAAATGGGTACAAAGAATTATCACCAGAGGTTATTCCATACCCTTTTCTCTTCCACCTCATGTTCCCAAGAGGATCCTGGATGTTCCACCCAATCACAGGGATCAAGCAATTGTAGAAGTGAACAAGTTGCTCGCAAACAGAGTCATCCAGACTGTCCCTGCAGACCAGATAGGATTCGGAACTTACTCCAGATTCTTTTTAGTGCCAAAACATACAGGGGACTGGAGGCCCATCTTGGAC
Source organism: Protopterus annectens (assembly GCF_019279795.1). Classification (NCBI taxonomy): domain Eukaryota; kingdom Metazoa; phylum Chordata; order Ceratodontiformes; family Protopteridae; genus Protopterus; species Protopterus annectens. The sequence continues at coordinate 149,269,977 of NC_056746.1, forward strand.
CTCAGCAAATTAAACAAATCCGTAAAGAAGGACAAGTTCCAAATGGTGACACTGCAGTCTATACTCCCTGCTGGGAGCCAGTCACTGCTAGTTTTGTGCTCTGCCCTTTGGTCTCACCACAGCCCCCAGGGTGTTCACCAAGTGTATAGCAGTAGTGACAGCTCACCTGAGACGTCTAGGATTCCAAGTGTCTCCGTACCTGGACGACTGTCTCCTAACCGCGCCTCCACCAGACATCTACTTCTTCAAACCAGAGATTCCACTATCCAACTTTGCACCCAGTTGGGGATTACTATAAATTGGGAAAAGTCTGCCTTATCGCCCTCTCAATTTGTGACTTTTATAGTCGCAGAAATAGAGAGAGTCGCCATGTTGGCTCGTCTTCCAGCAGGAAGAGCACAGAACCTCATGCAAGTCTTTTGTCTACTCTCCCTCCGGAAGGTTAAGGCAAAGACAGTGCTGAAACTCCTAGGGACCATGGCCTCCACCATAATGCTAGTCCCTCTTGCTAGATTACACATGCAGATTCTTCAATGGCTCCTATCGTCCCAGTGGTCCTTCCAACAACTGCCTCTATCCCACCACATCAGTTTAACAGAGTCTTGCAAAAAGGACCTCCACTGGTGGATCCAACACAACCAACTAACGACAGGCACTCCATTCCTTCCTCACCAACCTTTTGCTACTGTGACCATGGATGCCTCACAGATAGGGTGGGGGACATTATCTAGGCAGGACTGTCCAAGGCACATGGCAAGCTCATGAGGCTCACCTACATATCAGTGTCTTAGAGATAAGGGCAGTGGTTCTGGTGTTGCAAGCACTCCACGACCCTCTTCCTCTTGGGATGATAGCAGTACAATCAGACATGTTAGTAGTATGGTATTTCAACAAACAAGGCGGAACCAGATCTTACCCCCTTTGTTGAGAGGCTATTTGTGTTTGGGAATGGGCGATATCTTCCCAGCGCTTTCTAGTAGCAACGCACATCCCAGGGGCAACCAACGTGATAGCCGACAAACTCAGCAGGGCAATCTTGATGCCTCACGAATGGTCTCTGAAGCAGGAAATAGCGGAACAGATTTTCCGCAGATGGGGACAGCCTTGCTGCAATCTTTTCGCCAGTCCAATCCACTCCAAATGCAGCAGCTACTTTTCCCTTATCCCCCCTCCAGGGGAGTCACCAAGAGACGCACTTGTGCATGATTGGACCTCGGGTGTCCTTTATGCTTTCCCACCCTTTCCTCTCATATCCAAGGTGATTCAGAAAGTGAAACTGTTGGGAAGCAAATTGATTCTCATCACTCCTTACTGGCCTTGTCAGGTTTGGTTCCCCTTTCTCAGGCCTCATCTACTAGATGATCCATGGACTCTGGACCCAGTGCCAGATCTCTTGATGCACTTGTCAGGCTCTCTTCATCCCAGCCTCCACACACTCAGTTTGACAGCGTGGCTGCTCCAGTTCCATCCCTAGTCAGGCTTCATGATTTTTCACCTGCTGAGACCCACATTCTCACATCTTCTCACAAACCCTGCACTAGAAAGTTATACACCAGCAAATGTAGAAGGTTTTCTATCTGGGCTGAGGAAAGGAATGTTGACCCTTACATCGCATCCATTCCAGTGGTTTTAGAATTCTTGTCTGAACTTTTTCACCAGAGTTGGGTTCATTTGGCAGCAATATCAAATTTTTATTTGGGTCAACATGAGTCTAATCTGATGTCACACAGGTTGTGTAAAACCTTCCTTAAAGGTGCTACCTTGCTGAGACCTCCCTTTCAGGAACCAATAGCTTCATGGGATCTAAACTTTGTCCTATCCAAATTAACATCTCCACCATTTGAACCTGCTCATTCATGTTCGTTGAAGTTTCTGTCTTGAAAGACTGTTTCTGGTGGCCATCACATCTGCTAGACAAGTATCAGTGTTACAAGCACTGTCTATCAAGCCTCCTTATTTGATTTTCCACAAAGGTTAAGTATCTCTACGCACAAATCCATCTTTTGTCCCGAAGGTGTGCTCTCATAATAACTTGAAACAGAGTATAGAGCTTCCGGTGTTCTTTCCAATCAGCAGAATACAGATTTCATCAGTTAGACGTTCACAGAAAATTAAGGTTCTATCTACACCGGACCAAGGAATTCAGGAAGTCTGACCAATTGTTTGTTTCCTTCTCCGACTCCAGATTAGGTCTCCCAGTTTCCAAAGTGACCCTTTCGAATTGGATTTCCAGTTGTATGTCCTACATTTATTCTTCCGATGGAAAGCCTTTACCGTTCAAGATTAAGGTTCATTCTACCAGATCCCAGTCTACTTCTGCAGCCTTTCAAGCCAGGGTTTCAATTGATAATATTTGTGCAGCAGTAACCTGGGCTACCTCTCACACCTTTATTACTCATTACAAATTGGACTTGACCTCTAGGGGTAGAGCCTCCTTTGGTTCCACGGTACTCAGGAGTATTTTTACGTGAGCCACCCAAGAACAAGGTGCTAGGGACGCTGTCCCATATGTAAGAATGAAGGCGAGATAGGACTACAGAACATAAATAAGTTATGTACTCACCATAACGTTCCATGTTTGTAGTCCATCTCGCCCTTCATTCTTATGAACCCACCCTCCTATCCCCTTCCTGGAAGGATCTGAAGACAGAAAAAATTTTCATAACAGGTGGAGACCTTTTATTATTGTTGTTCTTTCTGGATAGTTTTTGTTCTGCCTTTTTATAGTTTTAGCAGCAAACAAGATCTGGGGATTATACTGGTGCACCATGGGATACCTACCTAGCCACGAGCCAACTGGAGACTTTGAGCTTTGTCATAGGCAGTGTCGGAGCCGAGGATTGGCTCCAAACCCATATGTAAGAATGAAGGGCGAGATGGACTACAAGCATGGAATGTTATGGTGAGTACATAACTTCTTTTTCTCTCTGATTCTGTCTGTTTAAATTGAAATTGCAGTTCTGACTTACATTACATCATTCTTCACACTTTCCTGGGGTTCCCAGGGTACACATTACATCATTCTACACACTTCCTTAAGTTCCCAGGCTAACAGAAACTGCATTTACATTCTTAACATCTCCTTTTGTTATCTTGCAGCTGGTCAGGAGCAGAGCAATAAAAATACATTTGCATGTTTAAATCTAGCAGTTTAACTCTTGGTTAAAACAATAGAAATAATTTCTTCATCTAGACTTTTCGGCACCACTGTCTACATCAAAGGGTCACAACATACTTTACTTTGGTCAGTAGAGAGCACTGTTTCATTTTTTCAGTTCCACATCTAACAGCAGGGTTTTTTTCCATTTAAGACAACAAGCCTGTGTCTTGCATTGATATTTACAAATGATAGAATTATCTATAAAATTGGCAGCCTTCACGGGGGGGGGGGGGGGGCTAACATCTCACAACATTAATTAACCAATGATGATCCATAGGGAAGCAGAGTACAAGAAAATATTGCTGTTGTTGGTGGGTCTTGATGCTTAAAAAGCATTTGACAGAGTATGCTAGGATTTTATGAGTAGGGCAATGGAAGTATGTGCATTCCCTGATACAATAATAAGGTTAATTAGGAAAGATATGTGAGACATCAGAGGCAAACATTAAAGTGGGATGGTTACTCTCTAATAAGTTGTGTCTGAATGGAGGAACCAGGCCACTGGCAAAGAAAATAAGGAACTCAGAAATTCAAGGATATGTTATGATAATCAAGAAAAGTTGGATTTATTTGCAGACGATGTTATTTTGTACCTGATAAAACCAGAAAAGGACATCTCAGAGCTGTGGAACATTGTGAGACAATTTCAAGTCTTTTCAGGATATAAAATTAATGAAGATAAAACAGACTACAGCTGTAAACTGTGCACCCACATATGAATTGGTTCAGCAATAACTATATCTATGAGGATTTGATAAAATGAAGTGTTTAGGAGTATGGGTTAAAAAGGATTCTGTTATGGCGGCTAATGATATGTGGGAAGAGACTAAACAAAAGATAATACAAAAGCTGAAAAGCTGGACGCTCTTGTTTATGGCTATGGATAGCAAGATACAAACAGTGAAAATATTTTTAGTCCCTTTAGTTTTTTACACAGGTCTGGAAAGCGTACTTTGAGGGGCTGTTGAATGAAGAGAATGAGCGAGAGAGAAGGTTGGGTGATGTGGGAATAGTGAATCAGGAAGTGCAATGGATTAGCAAGGAGGAAGTAAGGATAGCTATGAAGAGGATGAAGAATGGAAAGGCTGTTGGTCCAGATGACATACCTGTGGAAGCTTGGAGGTGTTTAGGAGAAATGGTAGTGGAATTTTTAACCAGGTTGTTTAATGAAATCTTGGAAAATGAGAGGATGCCTGAGGAGTGGAGAAAAAGTGTTTTGGTACCAATTTTTAAGAATAAAGGTGATGTGCAGGGTTGTAGTAACTACAGAGGGATAAAATTGATCAGTTACAGTATGAAATTATGGGAAAGAGTAGTAGAAGTTAGGTTAAAAAGGGAGGTGATGATTAGTGATCAGCAGTATGGATTCATGCCAGGAAAGAGCACTATAGATGCGATGTTTGCTCCAAGAGTGTTGATGGAGAAGTACCTAGAAGGTCAGAAGGAGTTGCATTGTATCTTTGTGGACTTAGAGAAAGCATATGACAGGGTGCCTAGAGAGGAGTTGTGGTATTGTGTGAGGAAGTCGGGAGTGGCAGAGAAGTATGTAAGAGTGGTACAGGATATGTACAAGGGTAGTGTGACGGCGGTGAGATCTGCAGTGGGAGTGACAGATGCATTTAAGGTGGAGGTGGGATTACATCAAGGATCAGCTCTGAACCCTTTCTTATTTGCAGTGGTGATGGACAGGTTGACAGATGAGATCAGACAGGAGTCCCCGTGGACTATGATGTTTGCAGATGACATTGTGATATGTAGTGAAAGTAGGGAACAGGTTGAGGAGACCCTGGAGAGGTGGAGATATGCTCTAGAGAGGAGAGGAATGTAGGTCAGCAGGACTAAGAATATATGTGTGTGAATGAGATGGAGGATAAATGAATGTTGAGCATGCTGGGAGTAGAGATGGCGAAGGTGGATGAGTTTAAATACTTGGGATCGACAGTTCAGACTAATGGCAAGTGTGGAAGAGAGGTGAAGAAGAGAGTACAGGCAGGATGGAGTGGTTGGAGAAGAGTGTCAGGAGTGATTTGTGACAGACAAGTACCAGTAAGAATGAAAGGGAAGGTCTACAAGAGGGTAGTGAGACCAGCTATGTTATATGGGTTGGAAACAGTGGCACTGACGAAAAGGCAGGGGTCAGAGCTGGACGTGGCAGAGTTAAAGATGTTAAGATTTGCACTGGGTATGACGAGGGTAGACAGGATTAGGAATAAGTATATTAGAGGGTCAGCTCAGGTTGGACAGTTTGGAGACAAAGCCAGAGATGCGAGATTGCGTTGGTTTGTACATGTGCTGAGGAGGGACGCTGGGTATATTGGGAAAAGGATTCTAAGGATGAAGCTGCCAGGTAAGAGGTAAAGAGGAAGACCTAAGATAAGGTTTATAGATGTGGTGAGAGAGGACCTGCAGGTGGTTGGTGTGACAGAGCAAGATGCAGAGGACAGGAAGAAATGGAAACAGATGATTCGCTGTGGCGACCCCTAATGGGAACAGCCGAAAGATGATGATGAGTATGGCATGTAAAATATTGCACAATAACTTTAAGAATCAAGCAGAGGTGGTTAGACAAGACTGAGGGGAGAGAGAGAGAGAGAGAGAGAGATTGGATAAGCAATTCAAAAGGAAACATGGGAGGACATATGTATGGTTTCAAAATATGCAACAAAAGTCTAGATGATTTAGTATTCGTGCCTAGAAGTTTTTGCACAGGTATTTTATACCCTAACTAGACTCCGAAGAATTTTTCCTCAAGTTGATGGCAAATGTTGGAGGTGTGATAGGGAAGAAGGAGGTAACTGAACACACATGCCTTGGGAGTGTAATGATCTGGCAGAATTAAAAAAATTCCTTTCAGAGTACTCTGTCAGAAAGATTGGTTGAGCAAATGGGTATAACTAAGGAAATTGTTTTTTGAGCTGAGATGCAGAATCTGAATTGCCTAGACATGGTAAGGCCTTGTTAAGTTTAATTCTGGTGGCTGCCATAAAGCAATTACTAGAAATTAGAAATCAAAGTCTAAGTTAACTGTATTTGAAGTAGTGAATATTGTAACAGAGATAAAAGAACTGGAAGTAGGATCTTAAGAAAGGGGTAAGAGCAAATTACATAGAAAAAAATGGAAATTATGGAAACAATACATGCAAAATAATGTTTTGTAGGAGGAGTGAGGTTTAGGCAGGAATTGAGCAAGTTATATAATGATGGATTTATGATAATTGCACAAAGAATATATGTGATGTGTAATGTTTGCATCTGGGAATATGATAATATGTTTTTGTTTTCTTATATACAAATGTATGTTTGCCAATGTGTTTCAGTGATGTTCAGTAAAGGTTTTAAAAAATATTGGTGCCTAATCCAAAAACAAATGATGTTCTTCATCTTTCAATGCTGCAGTCCTAACCATTGGGTTATTCTTGCTGTGGTAGCCCTCAGTCAGTCCGAATACCAGAGTCAAGGTTTTGTGCATCAGCTGCTGTCACTTGCTGGATGACGTCAGGTCATCCGAGCTATAAAGGAGAGCAGGTGACGCCATTACCTCAGTCTTTCTTGCCATGGAGCCCATAGCAGAAGCAATTTACAACAGTGCCGGTCGGCTGTTTCCAGATTTCGAACTTCAGCTGAAAACGTCTAAAGGTAAGTACCCCATTGGGGATCCTTCCTTTTTCATGCACTAACCGATGTCTGCAAAAGTCAATAACTGTCTCGCCTGTGGAAAGCAAATACCACACCGAGACTTCCATTCTTACTGTATCACTTGCTTAGGCCCAGATCATGACGTACCCCGCTCTTGGTTCTGTGCCCTCTGTAACACTAGAACTATTCATCGTAGAGCTCTGTTTGTAGCCAGATATTTTCATCTTCCATCTCCGATTACTGATATGGTGTCCGTCAGTCAGCCAACCGCATATCTTCTGAAAAAACATAAAGATAAGGATAGAGACAGTCCGCATAAGGCCAAGCCTTCTGACGACACCACCGCTAAAAGGGTTGTCAGTTCTTCAGAATTCAGTGAGGCGCTTTTGCAATCCCTGCTGCCTGACTCGATTACTTTGCAGGCCTCTACTGAGACCCTTTCAGAGTCCTGTATGCCACAGAAAACTGCATCATCTAACGACCTTTTAGCTGTCTCTGCCTCGGTTGGGTCCGGAGCTGCTACGCAGGTACCGGCTTCCGAGGATACCTTTTGCACTTCGGAATTCACTTCAAGGCCTTCGCCCTCTCTTCCTACTAACACACTGATAGCACCGAGGGATACTCTTCAGGCCAGACTTAGAGCTACTCCAAAGAAAACAGCAGAAAGTCTCCATTCCACTACTCCTCCCCCTCCTCAAACTAGAATGCTTAAAATGGCAGAGGACCTCATCACTTTCATCCAGGGTAATCAGGCCACACCAGCCAAAAAGAAAAGGAAACCTTCTCCAGACATCCAGTTGGATTTAGACTCAGAGGGATCTGACTCCTCTGTTTTTCAAGAGGAAAATCCTCTTACTGCCTATGAAGACTCAGATGCAGAGGAATCTATTCCTTCTGCATCACCTCCAGAGGACTTTTCCTTTGGGGAAACCCTCCACACCCTCAGGGAACACTTCCAGTGGGAAATAACATATTTCCCTCAATCCAAGAAAAGACTAAGAGAGTTTCTGGACCTACCCCAGCACAGACCTCTAGCCATCCCACCCATCTTGGAGGTGATAGATGATATTTACCAAGATCCAGCCTTACCCTGACACCCTTCCACCTGCCCCCAGAAAACGTGACAGATACTACAGGGTACCTGACTCACAAATTCCTCTGCAGAAATCGTATAGCAGATCCAGAGGTGATTACTCGGGGACCTAAGGGAGTTAAAGCTACCTCTGCAAATAATCCTACTCCCTCAGACAAAGAATCCAGGGTCCTGGACAGATGGGGTAAAAAAGTATATACTTCGGCAACTTTAACTATAAGTGCTCTCAGCTGTCAGTTCCATATGTTAAAATATCAACAGCACACTTTGGAACTTTTGAAACAGAAAATTTCTGCTTTTCCAGATTTGCCAACAATAAAGAGATAGCAGAATTACTGCACTCTTCATCTCAGGTGGCAAAGCACTCATTGCACTGTGGATTTGACACCCTAGAAGCTTCTACCAGGGAAGCAGTGAGAGGATCTGTTATCAGAAGACATGCATGGCTGAAGGAACAACCTCTCCCTGATCATGTCAAAGCTAAAATCATGGATGTACATCTTGACAAAGACTGATTGTTCGGACAAACAAAGCAAAATCGATGCAGATTGTAAATGATTTTCTTCAAGTACAACCTCCTAGGTTCAGCAGAAATGTTCCCTCTAAACACTGGTCCTTTCCTGCACCAAACAGGCAGGCACAAGGCAAAACTCATAGGGACAGACCCACCAGGACTAAAACTCAGGGCCAACAAAAAACAAAACAGTGCCCCCCCCCCCCAAACACTAGAACAGGGAGTTCAAAAGCAACCCCTTATGGAAAAACTCTCACTGACTACCTTTTCCATCTCTGCCTGCCTCCACCATACCAAAAGTTAGGAGGAAGGCCATCTCTATGCAGAGAAAATTGGAACTCTATAACAAAAGATCAGTGGGTCTTAAAAATCATAGCTCAGGAGTACAAATTAAATTTCCAAGAACTAGCACCTCCAAGAGGGTACCCAGACTTACCTCCAAACCAGTAGGCAGAAGCACTAAAACAAGTGCAAAACCTAATACCCCTAGGAGCAGTAGAACCTGTACCTCCAGAAGAAGTTGCAAAAGGATTTTATTCCAGACTATTCATTGATCCCAGGAAATAGGGGACTTGGCAGCCCATCCTGGACCTATCCTTTCTAAATACCTTCCTGGTAATCCCAAAATTCAAAATGCTTATCTTACAACAGCTTCTACCAGTGCTACCAAACAAAGCTTGGATGGTCACCTTAGACCTAAAGGATGCCTACCTGCACATCCCAGTAAGGGAATCATGCAGAAAATTCCCGTGCTTCAGAGCAGGATCACTACACTTTCAATTCTCTGCTATGCCATTTGGCTTATCCACTGCTCCCAGGGTATTCACCAAACGTCTAGCTCCTGCCATTGCCTTTTGCAGGCAAAACAATGTACAGAATTACTCTTACCTGGATGACTTTCTAATCCAGGCACACTGCAAGGAACTGCTCCTGCAGCACCTCTCATTTGTAAAAACCCTACTCACCTCTCTGGGGTTCACTATCAACGAAAGGAAATCAAAACAGACACCTACCAGTAAAATCATATTTCTGGGAGTCTTAATGGACACACAACAGCAAATGGCCTTTCTGTCCCAGAAAAACAAAGTTTCCTACCAAAATACTTCCCTACTCTGGCCTCCCAAACTCAGCTTTCTTCCAGGAGGTTCCTACAAGCTGTAGGGTACATGGCCTCATGCATCCTCCTGGTACCTCTGGCCAGACTACACATGAGGAAAATTTAGTGGCATCTAAAGAACCTATAGTGTCAACACTCACAACCTCTGGACACCTCCCTGCCTGTGATCCCTTACATAAGATCCAGGTTCCTCTGGCAGGCCCAGGCCTCGCTCTGAACAAGGGACTTCCATTCACCCTCTGTCCATCAGACCAGACCATAACTACAGATGCTTCGGATGCAGCATGGGGCACCCATCTAGAAGACAGATGCACCCAAGGTCTCTGGGACACACTGATACTATCCTTGCACATCAACCAAAAGGAAATGATATCAGTACAAAATGCTGGGGCATCCTTCAAACCCTGCCTCAAACCAGGAGGTCTTCTCATAAAAACAGACAACACAACACCACAGTCATGTTGTACATCAACAAACAGGTAGGGACTCAATCTTACCCCCTGTGCAGACTAGCCATGAACCTGTGGCTAGCTGCCTCATCCATGCGACTACATCTTATAGCCCAATACCTACCAGGCATCAACAACACCCCGGCAGACCACCTAAGCAGAAACCTGCTAGACCCACATGAATGGCAAATCCACAGAGACATTTTTCTGCAAATTACCCACACATGGGGGACCCCCCCCCCCAGGTGGACCTGTTTGCCTCTCATTTAAATAACCTAGTACAGAAATTCTGCACCAGGGAGTACCATTACCTGGCCTGGAAGATCGATAACCTGACCTTCCCTTGGAATACCCTCTTTGTGTATGCATTCCCACCTCTACATCTCATTCCAAAAGTGACAAATCTGTAGAACCAAAACGAATGCAACCAAAAAACCAAAGGCTCACGGCCGAAGAGATCACCAGGACCAGGATACAGATGAATTGATGTACCAATTTCTTTATTTCTTTATTTTACGTATAACATCCACAGATAAGCAGCTCACAAATAAAAAACTGACTGAAACAGGCAATACAGTCAAGCGCTTTCGCCCGGGCTCTCCCAGGCTTTATCAAGACAAGAATACAGTGAATGTGCTTCCATTATATACATATGCTATCCCAATAATTCAATTATGTAATTATAATTAATTGAATTATTCTTATTGTTTAAAAAGTTATCTTGGTGCTTAAAGCTACATAATCAAAAGCATTATCAGGGTCCACATAAACAGATTGATTTGTGACATGCAATTTTTTAAAAGGTTCTTTTAAGAAACTTTTTAAATAAATTAAATAAATATAAACATGTAAATATTATTAAATTTTTAAAATCATAAATCTATTGTACATATAAACAAACATATATATGTATAATTTAATTATTCTTAACTACTTATTTATAAAATACATATTATATTGTATATTCAATATCAAAAACTGATGCATGTATAGTTAATCTAGAAAAATTATAAAATTATAAAAAGAACTGTTAAAAAATTTTTGTTTAAAAAAAGTTGTTAAAAGATATATACTGAGGTACTGTGCATAAAATAATACTCATACATTTTACTAAAACTTACTACAATATTAAAAGTAGACTATGTTAACTGTTAAATGCAGATAATAAATACTTAAAAAATCATTCTGTTCAATATATATTCCAAGAACTGTTATACTGCCATTTTATTGTAATTGTAAACATAAAACCAGATGGAAATCTTTGTAATTATGAATTAATAAATTGGCTATAGTTTGGCCCTTCGTAGTTTAAGGGCACTGTTGATACTGATAGCATCATTAAGCCCTGGTGGCCTTGTGGCATTTAATTTTATTTGCCACAACAATTCTTTATATTCCAGGGATGCTTCCCAATCACCCCCTCTTACACTGTTAAATACTTGTTCCAAAACAAAGAATTTTAAGCACATATTACTGCAAGTTAAAGAGTGCTTGTAAAATGCATTCGATTCTTTTTTATTTTTAATTTCATAGATGTGCTCATATACCCTTCTTTTTAGGGTTCTTTCAGTTTTTCCAACGTAAAAGCATAAACAGTGTTGACAGAATCCCAAATAAACCACACCTTTTGAGTTGCAGTTAAAATGACCTGATGGAAACAAATTTATATTTCTAGATTTTAGGTAAATGCCTTTGTTATTTAGTATAAAGCAACATTGGTTACAGGAATTGCATTTGTAGGTTCCTCTAGTGAGTTGGATTCTACTATTACTAGATAGTGTTTCCCTTTCTAATAATTCTTATAAATTGCAGTCCCTTCTTCTAACAAATTGTGGTCTATTGGGAATACTTTTCTTAAGATCTTCATTAATAGAGAGAATAGGCCAAAATTTACAAATAGTGTTCTCAATCTCCAAATTGTTCATGTTATATGTATATAGAAAAGAAAGATTTTTTGTCATATTATTGTTCTTTGTGGTAACAATCTCTTGGGACTTTGTATTACCAAGTAATGGGGGAAATTGTGTATTCCTTTTTTGGGATATTTCATTAGCCAAAGTTTCAAACATGTTTTTTGGATAGCCTTTTTCCAAAAACAATTCCTTTAGGTATTCACATTCTTTTTGATAAAGGATATCCATACTGCAAATTCTGGATGCTCTTATTAATTGGCCTTTTATGATCCCCTTTTTTTGAAATAATGGATGGTTACTTTCAAAGTGCAACAACATGTTTGAGTAGGTATTCTTTCTAAAAATGCTAGATTCAAACTGTTTGGATATATTGTTTTTCCTTAAAACAATGTCCAAGTAATGTAATTCAAATGGATTTATTTTGTGTGTAAATTTTAAAAAACTGGTGGAGGAATTAATGTGTTGCATAAATTTTTCAAAGTCATTAATATCACCTTTCCACAAAATGCAAATATCATCTAGGAGCTTGACTGTATTGCCTGTTTCAGTCAGTTTTTTATTTGTGAGCTGCTTATCTGTGGATGTTATATGTAAAATAAAGAAATAAAGAAATTGGTACATCAATTCATCTGTATCCTGGTCCTGGTGATCTCTTCGGCCGTGAGCCTTTGTTTTTTTCATTCCAAAAGTGCTTATCAAGGTAAGGGAGGAAAAACCAAGAGCAATATTCATTGCCCCAGATTGGCCCAGACAGCATTGGTACCCACTGCTGCACAGCCTATCACACTAGCCCCCCCCCCCCCCGGCAGCTACCTCTTCATACCTCACCTGGTATCCTGGGGGGATGGAACAATGCTGTACCCAGACCTTCAGACACTCAAGCTCTCAGCATGGCTTATTCTTCGAAAACCAACAAGGAATCTATGCTAAGCAAGCAAGTCCTTGACATCATCACAGAAGCCAGAAGGCCCAGCACCAGAAAATCATACGTTGGAAAATGGAAAAAGATTCTGCTCCTGGAGCCAGTCCAGGGGGGCAGACATATATATGCCCTCCAATTCCTCTTATTCTAGATTACCTTGCTGAGCTTCTTAATAAGGGTCTTTCCTTCGCCTCCATAAAGATCCATGCCTCTGCCATCTCGGCACACTTTGATACAGAACAGCCATTGTACTCCCACCCTCTTATCATACAATTCCTTAGAGGACCCTGTAATATCAGGCCTCCTAGAAGACAGTCCACCCCAGCCTGGGGCCTGAACTTTGTTTTACTAAAGCTTACTCTGCCTCTCTTCGAACCTGCAGCATCCTCAGAACTAAAGTTGGGAGGGTGGCCTAATGGTTAAGGTGTTTACCTTGTAGAACCAAGGTGCAGGGTTTGATTCTCACATGGGGTAATTGGCTAGGCTTAAAATGGCCGACAAGGGCAGTTAGCCTAGTAGTAACCTATGAACCTATAAAGTACCCCTCTTGGAAGACTGCCTTTCTCCTGGCTATTGCTTCAGCCAGGAGAGTGTCAGAGCTTCAAGCCTTAATGGTCATTGAGCCATTTATCATCTTCCATGCAGACAGGGTCTTCCTGAGAACCAAGCCCTCCTTCATGCCAAAGTTGGTTTTGGACGTTACCCTCAACCAGGCCAGCCACCTGCCCAAATTCTTCCCTAATCCTCAGAACAAGGGGGGAAGGATACTGCTTTCTCTGAATGTGCACAGGCAACTCAGATTTTATCTGGATCATACAAAGACATTCAGGAAAACTGACCAGCTCTTGGTCAGCTTTAAAATGGGCACAGGGAAACCAGTATCCAAACAGACCATTTCTAAATGGATAGCACACTGCATCTAATTTTGCTACTCCTTGCATGGAAAACAACTCCCTAAGACCATCAGAACCCATTCCAGTAGGACAACCTCTACTTCCACAGCATTCCTTAGAGGGGTACCCACCAAGGACATCCTGGAAGCTGCCACATGGACTTCAGTCCACACCTTCATGAAACATTACCATCTGAACCTATTATCAAAAGCTAGGGCTGGGTTTGCCTCTGCAATTCTGCAGGGCATGCTCACCCAATCTTAAGTTTCTATTAACCTTCCACCCTTCTCCTCAGCTTTGGGAATCTTCCCAATGGTTAGGACTGCAGCAGTGAAACAAAGAACATAACATAGTACAGTTGTGTACACTTACCATAAGTGTAGATGTTCTAGTGTGTTGACTACTGCAGTCATGCTTTCCCTCTCTCCTTCCCCCTGATATCTGCTTTCTTTAGAGAGAATCGTATTTTATGGGGGTCTCTGACCCCAAGACTACTGTTGGTTAAGGCAAGAAAAACTGAGGTAATGGTGTCGCCTGCTCTCCTTTATAGCTCGGACGACCTGACGTCATCCAGCAAGCGACAGCAGCCGACTCACAAAACCTTGACTCTGGTATTCAGACCGACTGAGGGCTACCACAGCATGGATAACCCAATGGTTAGGACTGCAGCAGTGAACACACTCGAACATCTACATTTATAGTAAGTGTACACAACTGTACGTTTTTGCAGGGAGCAGGGCACCTGCACCCTTCATAGCCCCCTTATTTATATGTACTAACTCCACAGTCCTACAGTTATGGAGAAAAGACAAAAAACACACCCAGTGAATCAGTGCTGGAGCACAAACACCTACAGATCTAGGGGTGTAGCATGATATTGGCCATTCCCCATCCACACATACTCTGCTAGACTCCCTTCCTTAATACATCCTATAAGAAGATGACACCATCACATACTTTCTATAGATCTTTACACTTTTCTGTCAGTTGTGATTCAAACGAGCATTCCATCAAATGGCGCATACCAGTATATGCATGTGTTTGTGTTTGTGTGTGTGTGTGTATAAACATTGTTAAATACTTACATAAATTATATTTTGTATGTAAAATACATCCTCCAACAATTTCATGTCTTACAGCAACTTTAAACATTAGCTGTAAGAACTATTTAGCATCAAAAATATAAACAAAATGCATATGCTCATAATAAAATGAATACAAAACACATTAACAGCCTGTTACTTAAGCACAGTAATGCCCTCCAGGATGAATGTTACAGGGAGAAATAACAGACCTTCATGGGTTAGAGAGGCCTGAAACCACAAGCAGCAGGCCTCACAACTCCCTTGAGCAGTCTGTTATTTTAATAGTTGAACCCACCCTGCCAGGCATTATTGCTTGCTTTGTGAAACTTGTATGTGCTCGTATCGTGGTGGGAAAATGTAAAATGACCAGAACACCCACTCAGTCAAGAAAGAGAAATAATAGCTATGTTGAACTGTCTGTGCCTGATTCAACTTAGTCATTTCACTTAAAAATATGAAAGCCTCTGTCATGCCATCTCTTTAATGAGTACATACTCAAAGCCTGAAGCCAGACATTGCTGACTGTAAAGCTGTTCTTTGTGGCTTTGCACTCCACGCTCTGCAATTTCAGGTAGTCTTTTCACGTCATGTCCTGCTTCCTTTTCTGTGTTAGAGACACCTCTGAGTTCAAATGTTGCTGTTCTTAAAATTTTATTTTATTTGTTAACATATAAAGTATTTTCTTTTCAATAAAAACATTTGAAAAAAAACACTGTTCTGTGCACAGCAGTAGAAGTCTGAAAAGGGCCTTCCTCCGTCTTTGCTAGTCAGAATCCAGTTGAAGTATATTAGGCACCACCCGTGTCCGATGTATTACAGAGTTTTACTTTATGCTTCACCTGCTTTGTTTGTGGACAATTGCATTAATAAGGGAGAAATTGAATGCTTAATGCTTGTATATTTGGTTGAACATTTTGTTTGTAAGGTAACCATGAATGGAACTTTATTATTTACAGGTTCTGTGGAGTCAACAGAAACGACTTATGCAACAAAGGCACAAAACACAGGATCAACCCCGCCACCCACCCCTACCATCATTCGAACAAAACACCGACACCCAGGTGAGTAGCAGACATTTTGTTTGATGTCCTCTTCCATTTTATTGCCCTTCAGACGTGCAAAATCAAAATTAGTGATAAGCTACTTAGTAAAATACTGAGGATGTTTTTTGAGCTGAGAAACTTTTTCTGGTGCATGCACACACTGATGAGAATATTGCTGTTGTGTCTACCCAGAACTACAACAGTTGAGATCTAGAGCACTGCAACATTTTGTTTGCGACTACATCATTAACTGTTCTATAACTTTTTGCTGAGGAGGCACTCTGGCATAGAAAATAAAATTTCTACCTCATAGCAAGAGGTTCTCCAGTTGTATTCTCAACTAGGGTGCCTTTTTTGTGGTGGCTGTGAGACCTCCCTGTGTTCAGTTCTCAGTGCTGTGGTTTCCTCCCACCATCCAGAGACAATACAGTAGGCATCCTTGTTGAGTGTGAGTGCATCTACCATTCTGTAGCAGATTGGCACCCCATTTAGAAGGAGTATCAAAGTCATGTGTCCATTAGATGCCAGGGTAATCTTCAGCATCATTGCAGCCCTATAAAAATAAAGCAGGCTATTGGAAGATGGATTTTTTTTCACTATTAAGTCATTGTGTTTGTGTATGTTAACACATTTTGTGATTGCATTCTGTTTCCAGAGCATAACGCCAGAAATGGCTCCTTAATATAATGCAGTTTATTCCTTCCTACTCCGCACACAATGACTGTACTTTCAGTAAACTGGTGAGAATTGTTGATTTGTACTGAATTGCTCACTAGGGTCATAACATGATCATGATTACATGTATTTGAGCATAATGTGTGCAGGCAGCTGGTAACTTCAAAGCAAGATGAGACTGCAGGGAGCAACTGAATGAGTTAGGCTAACAGAAATATTGCAGGGCTGCATTACAGCAAGACCAGCTTTTAGCATAGGTGTAGTTTTAAATAAATATTTAGTCAGATGTTAATCAGGCTTCAGCATTCATTTTAGTCTTTTGTACCAGAACTGTTTGAGAATAAGAGCACATTTCAGACATATGATGTGGTGCTATAGTACCACAAAACCCAGCACCTCTAATTCTACTATAGTACCACAAAACCCAGCACCTCTAATTCTACTATAGTACCACGAAACCCAGCACCTCTAATTCTACTATAGTACCACAAAACCCAGCACCTCTAATTCTACTATAGTACCCCAAGACCCAACACCTCTAATTCTGCTACAGTACCCCAGAACACAGCACATCTAATTCTACCACAGTGCCACAATCTAATTGTACTATAGTACCACAAGACCCAGCACCTCTAACTCTAGTATGATACCACAAGATACAGCACCTCTAATTCTATTATAGTACCACAAAATGCAGCACCTCTAATTCTATTATAGTACCACAAAATACAGTACCTCTAATTCTACTGTAGTACCACAAGACCAAGCACCTCTAATTCTGCTACAGTACCACAAAACCCAGCACCTCTAATTGTACTATAGTACCACAAGACCCAGTACCTCTAATTCTACTAGGTACTTCAAACCCAGTACCTCTAATTCTACTACAGTACACCAAAACCCTGCACCTTTAATTTTACTATAGTACCACAACAGCCAGTACCTCTAATTCTACTATAGTACCACAAGACCCAGCACCTCAATCTACTATACTATCCCAAGACACAGCACCTGTAATTCTACTACAGTGCCCTAAAGCTCTGCACCTTTAATTTTACTATAACACCACAAGACCGAGCACCTCTCATTCTACTATAGTACCACAATACCCATCACCTCTAATTCTACTATAGTACCCCAAAACCCAGCACCTCTAATTCTACTAGGTACCTCAGAACCAGTACCTCTAATTCTACTATAGTACCCCAAAACCCAGCATCCACAATTGTACTATAGTACCACAAGACCCAGCACCTCTAAATCTACTATAGTATCCCAAGACACAGTACCTCTAATTCTACTACAGTACCCCGAAACCCTGCACGTTTAATTTTACTATAGTACCACAAGACCCTGCACCTCTAATTCTACTATAGTACCACAAGACCCAGCACTTCTAGTTCTGCTAGGTACCTGAAACCCAGTTCTACTACAGTACCCCATAACCCAGCACCTGTAATTCTGCTATAGTATCACAAAACCCATCATCTCTAGTACTACTATAGTACCTGAAGACCCAGCACCTCTAATTCTACTGTAGTACCATAAGACCCAGCACCTCTAACTCTAATATAGTACCACAAACACAGCACCTTTAATTCTACTACATTACCTCAAAACCCTGCACCTCTAATTCCACTACAGTACCCCAAAACCCTGCACCTCTAATTTTACTATAGTACCACAAGACCTAGCTTCTCTAATTCTACTATAGTACCACAAGACCCATCACCTGTAATTCTGCTATAGTACCACAAGGCCCAGCACCTTTAATTCATCTAGTTTCCTCAAACCCAGCACCTCTAATTCTACTATAGTACCCAAAGATCCAGCACCTCTAATTCTGCTATAGTACCCCAAGACCCAGCACCTCTAATTCTACTATAGTACCACAAGACCCAGCACCGCTAATTCTACTATAGTACCACAAGACCCAGCACCGCTAATTCTACTATACCACCACAAGGCCCAGCACCTTTAATTCTTCTAGGTTCCTCAAACCCAGCACCTCTAATTTTACTATATTACCCGAAGATCCAGCACCTCTAATTTTGCTATAGTACCCTAAGACCCAGCACCTCTAGTTCTACTAGAGTACCCCAAAAACCAGCAGCTCTAATTCTGCTAGAGTACCCCAAGAACCAGCACCTCTAATTCTACTATAGTACCACAAGGCCAACCACCTTTAATTCTTCTCAGTTCCTCAAACCCAGCACCTCTAATTGTACTGTAGTACCCAAAGATCCAGCACCTCTAATTCTACTAGAGTACCCCAAGACCCAGCAGCTCTAATTCAACTAGAGTACCACAAGGCCCAGCACCTCTAATTCTACTGTAGTACCTCAAAACCCAGCACCTCTAATTCTACTACAGTACCCCAAAACCCAGCACCTCTAATTCTACTACAGTACCCCAAAACCCAGCACATCTAATTGTACTACAGTATCACAAAGCCCAGCACATCTAATTCTACTACAGTACCACAATCTAATTGCACTATAGTACCACAAGACCCAGCACCTCTAACTATAATATAATACCACAGGACACAGCACCTCTAATTCTACTACAGTACCCCAAAACCCATCACCTCTAATTCTATTGTAGTACTACAAAATGCAGTACCTCTATTTCTACTATAGTACCATAAGACCCAGCAAGTTTAATTCTAGTGTAGTACCACAGAACTGAGCACCTCTTACATAAATGCTCAGACATAACAACATGAAACAACTTAGTCAACTGTACACATGCTGTAAGTACGTTTACTTGCACAAGATTTTTATTTAATGATAACATAAAAGGAAGCATTTCCCCTGTATTCCCAAACCCATTGCTTTATTATTCTTACTCCGAGGGCACTCTCAGCATAGAGACAGTGGTCCTTTGTTACTGTTACTCTGCAGTGCTGTGATCTATGAAGTATTTTAGAGTATTTTGTTTTGGGTTCCCTTTCTGATTCACTGTGTGCACTGCAAAATTCTGTAACTTCCTAGAAAGGTGTCATCACAGATCCTGCCTCAACTCAGTCTCTTTTGTGCAGTGTTTTCAGATAATGTAGTTCCGTAGTGGGGCATAATGCTTCAAGCTGGGTGTTTTGATGATTAGTACATAAGAAAGCATCTTCTTTCTCTTCCTGCTTATGGCGCGCCTCTCTGTGCATCACAGCATCCCGTAATATCCCTTATCTTCCTGACGTGATACTTGAGGATATTCAACTAAAACGAATTTCTCAAGATTCTGTCCTGCATAGCTGTCATTTGTGAAGTCGCATTCATTTCACTGCCCATCATCCCAACTATCACCCAATACGTTATTTAGGTTGCTTTGAACTAAAGTACCACATATGCATACTACAATAAACATATATGACAATGATGTATTAATCAGTATAATATATGCACATTTTATTAAAATATTGTACTTTGCACATTCTTTTCCATGGGAAAATGCCACTGTGTGTAGTACCTGTGTATTCACACTATGCTCTACCAGTGATGCAGCAGTTTTCTCACATGGACTAGATCTTTCTAAAAAAAAATAGTGTTCTTTTTGGCCACCTGTCTTAAAATGGTATGTTTTACTGACACCTAACCTTGCATTGTTTACTGGTTGCTGGCTGCTTTGGTAATTCTACCACAGTTCCGCAAACAAAAATAAAGCTCTTCTGGATGCCAGTGTGTGTTGCTGTACCCTATTGTGTCACAAATGTATGTACTTATTTTACTTTTCACAAACTGTTTCACGTATTCTGATGGAGACTTAGGTTTCGAGCGAGACACTGTATAAATGTAATCAGAGTCACAACACATCAGTTGTACACACGAATGTCATTACATGTGTTGTGAGACACTACAGAAATGTAACCAAAGTCACCTAAAATGACACAGTTGTACACACAAATGGCATTACATATGGAGTGAGACACTGTGCAGATGTAATCAGTCTCCTGAAATGAGACGGGTGTACATACAAATGTCATTAAATATGGAGTGAGACACTGTACAGATGTAATCAGTCTCCTGAAATGAGACGAGTGTACATACAAATGGCATTACATATGGAGTGAGACACTGTGCAGATGTAATCAGTCTCCTAAAATGAGACGGGTGTACATACAAATGGCATTACATATGAAGTGAGACACTGTGTAGATGTCACCTAAAATGAGACATTGTACATACAAATATCATAGAGAGTGATGCTGTGCAGATGCAATCAAAGTCACCTACAACAAGATGGTTGCACACAAATGTCATTACATGTGGAGTGGGACACTTTGCCGATATAAGCAAATTAATCTACAGTGAGACGATTGTACAAAAGTGTCATTACATATGGAGTGGTACACTTTGCAGATATAAGCAAATTAATCTACAGTGAGATAGTTGTACAAAAATGTCATTACATATGGAGTGGGACACTTTGCAGATATTAGCAAATTAATCTACAGTGAGACGGTTGTACAGAAATGTCATTACATATGGAGTGTGACAGTGACACTGCAGATATAATCAAATTAATCTACAGTTTGACGGTTGTACAAAAATGTCATTACATATGGAGTGGGACACTGTGCAAATGTAGTCAGAGTCACCTGAAACGAGGCAGTTGCACACATAATGTCATTACATGTCGAGTGTGACACTTTGCAAATGTAGTCAGTCACCTAAAACAAGACAGTTGCACATATAAATGTCATGTGGAGTGAAATAATGTGCAGATGTCATCAAAGTCACCTAAAATGAGACAGTTATCAGTCACCTAAAATGAGACAGGTGTGCACACAAATGTCATTACATATGGAGTGAGACACTGCACATATGTAATCAAAGCCATCGAAAACGAGAAAGCTGTACATATAAATGTCATTACATATGGCGGGTGATGCTGTGCAGATGTTATCAGTCACCTAAAATGAGACAGGTGAACACATAAATGTCATTACATATGGAGTGTGACACTGTGCAGATGTAATCAAAGCCACCTAAAACGAGACAGTTGCATACATAATGTCATTACAAATATGGCAGCATCACATTTTTATTAATCACATTGTGGGTGTCTGCACAAGTCTGTTTTCAGTGGTGGTAGTATGACTTGGTCATACACATCACAATAACAATGTTGGCAGCTTTTTTCTCCATACATAATATGGTGCATTATTTTGTTTGTATCCAAGAGCCATACTGCTTGTTTCCCTTTATGTTTAATTTAATCAAAGAATGTCAAATGCTTGTTGTTTTCTGCCCTTAAATTTGAAATATGCTCTTGCTATTGTTGTGATTGTCCAGTTTCAGATGATGTTTGCTGAAGCTGTCTTATTATGCAGTTTTAACTATGTGCAGATATCCCAGATGTGCACTGGCTTTTTATTATTTTTTTGGAATTGGTAATGGAATATCTTGGCTGTACATTTCTCCTTTGATCAGCTGTCACTTTACTGTAGAGCATCAAGGTTCTGTATTTCAAAAAATTGACTTAGTGTATCTATATGTATCCTGCCTGGTGCTTCATTGACAGGGTTTCTGTATATACTATCTTTACTTTTTCCTAGTAGCATAGGATCCAGTCATGGCTGAAAAGGACCACGTGAGCCAATTCCCTTATAATACATTGATTTACTTAAAATAATTCAGGACAAACACCTTAAGTTGAAGCTAATTTTTAAAGCAGTAATCAAGTTTACTGACTTAATTAATAAATAAATGAATTAAAACAAGGAGGACAAGGGCCATTTTTAGAACATGGGTTCCAAATTGTTTAAAGAGCAAGTGGAATAAAAAAATGAATTTATATTTGTAAGGAATGCAGAGTTTCTGTGTTTAACAACTGACACATGTGTTACAAATCATTTTATGAAGGTTAGAAGCAAATTTTGGAGTATATAGCCATGGTGGTGTAGCGGTAGTGTTGTCGCCTCACAGCAAGAGGTTCTCCCATTCGATTCTCGGCTAGAGTGCCTTCTGTGTGGAGTCTGCATGCCCTTTCCACAGTCAAGTGGTGTTCGAAAGAAATGAGTGAATGGGTGTGCCTTCGTTGAAGGTTGGACGTCAGGCTGGCACCTTGGCACCGTAAAAATCTACTGCCAATCATTAGTGAACCGGAGTTCAGCTGTGGTGACCCTTAACAGGGAAAAGCCGAAAGAAGAACAAAAAAAAAAAAAAAGAAGCAAAATTTGGAGTCCCAAAATCAAAGTTGATTGCAACTATTTAAAACATCCAAGCAGTTTAATGTGGTCAAAAATACCAACAGTACTGTTTCTGACTTTTCAACGTTCCCTGTTTATCTAATTTTGTGACTCAAATCCCACCTGTCAAGCATCAGATATACATTTCAACCAGTAACTAAGGGACCTCTCCAAGTGACCCTGCTGCTAGCTGGTATTGCATGTGTGTTGGTATTTAAACTTACTGTTTATTTATATAACAATATTTAACACTTCTCTACATTATCACCTTTGTTAGATTGTTTCTTGTTAAACTGTAGATTAGCAAGATCTTACATTTCCTAACAGCAGCTTTAGCACTACTTTTTACCAGTAGATATCAGTGATTAGAGGTTTAATGTTGGGTAACTCAACTGTTCTCTACTAGTTCTGTGATTAAGTAGTTAAACTGACAAAAGACAAACAGCTGTGAGTGCTTTATTTGAATCTCTGTGCAGTATTTCATTTGACAAGTCTCTTGTTCATTCACTTCATCTGGCTTCTTCATCTTTAACTGATTGTCCATGTTGAGAGAGAGAAAAGCAAAAAACCCATAGCTAGTGTTTTGATGTCCTGGCCATTCACAGTAGTTACAGAGAGACATTCACAAGCAAGAATGTCTTAGACTTATGATCTTTCCAGCTAGGAAGAGTTGCATTACTTTCCAACGCAAGCTGATGAGAGATGCATCTGCTTTATGAAGTGTGCACATCATTTTCCCACTTCATTAAGAAGTTGCTTCTGTGCCAAAAAGAATGCACCGTCTCCTTCCTTACAAATCAGATAGTTGAATTATTTTGTGTTTTATTATTTTTTTATTTACTTTAATATCTGTAATTTTGTTAGTCTTGATGTAAATGAACAAATTCAGATCCAAAACTTTTCAGCAATAACCTGGGCAAGAAGGTCAAGAGTGCATTCATCAGTGGTCAGCATTCAGGAGCACAACTAATGCCCTTTTCTTTTACCAGCTGCTATGTCTTACAGGCAGGCTGGCCCCAACAATTGTATTATTCTGTAAGACTGTGGTGGGGTATGACTACAACCATAACAGCCTGAATGGAGGTATTTGAGTTTTTGTTGGTCTACAGCCAGTTATTTTTTCCCCATTTGTAGTCTTTTACATTCAAATTGACTATGACTCCTGACAGAGTGCAAGCTATGTGACAATTTACAATTACTGTTCATAGGTTAATACATGTTTACTAGGCTAATGACTACAAGGGCCTTTTTAAGCCTAGCCATGCATTCCAAATCTCTGACAGGTTCTGACACCCAGTATAAGTGTAAGCATGGGCCTGGGAGATGAACCATTTATAGGTTACCTGTTTGCATCAGAGACATAGGTGCCAAAACGGATTAATTTCCGGCTTCTCATCCAGTTGTCCAAGTTGCACTTGAATTGGATTAGGGGGGAACTCTGCTTTACATGGATGAGGAGCCTGTTCCATAGATTGGGTAGTCTCTGGGATACATACCTATCTCTTCAACAGGTCCTATTTATATCACAGGCAAGGTTTAAGTCTTTAGAATTGGTAAGTCTGGTACTGTTTGTTTTGTGGATAAGCAAGAGGTCCATTAGAGTGGGGTCTGAGAATGCCCTGTATGTCAGGCATAGCTCTCCCCTCAAAAGCCTGTAGGAGACAGAGTACAGGGATAGGGCCTTGAGGTGGTCTGCATAGGACGTATTACTTATGCCATGTATTCTTTTAGTGAGGAACCTCTGTGATCATTCCAATTGTTGGATATGCCTGGTTAGGTACATAACAAAGGGGACATTGCACTCAATGATAGGTCTGATGAATGCCGAATACAGTGGAACAATGACTTCCTTAGACTTAGATGCCATACCTTTGTTTATAAGTTGCACAACAGAATGATTTCCTCACCACTGTAGACATGTGATGATCAAAGGCTAGATTACTATCTGTGTGTGTCCCTAAGTCCCTGACTGCTGGGTCAACTCTAAGGGGTGCGTTGTCAAAATGATAGTTACCAGGGATGGATGACTTCCCAAAGGATACTATTATGCATTTCTTGGCATTTAGTTTTAGTCCATGGGTCTGACACCAGTTGTCTGTATGTGTCAGCCCCTCCTGGAGAACATTTGTGTCAGAGTGAGATTCAGTGACAGCTCCTAATTTGCAATCATCTGCAAATTTAGTCAGCCAGAGACCACTGACATTGGCCTTGACTTCTGAGAAGTAAATGCCAAAAAAAGAGTGGTCCAAGGACTGATCCCCAAGGGACTGCACTTTTGACTGGCCTCTTTGTAGAGGTGAAGTCCGCAATTCTAACTTCCTGTGTCCTGTCTGTGAGCCAGTTGACTATCCACTGGGTGACATATGGGATTGTACCCAACCTCCTGAGTTTGTCAACAATGCCCAAGTGGGGTATTGTGTCAAATGCCTTGGCCAGGTCAAGGTAGGCAGTGTGAACATTTTTGCCATCATCCATTGCTTTTGTGACCTTCTCATAGAAGTCCACCTGGTTGAGTAGGCATGATCTGCCCTTGACGAAACCAAACTAGGTTGGGTCCAGTGTCTGGAGGTTTACTATATTTCTGCTGATCATCTCCATGATAATTCTTTCCATGTATTTACATATAAGACTACTGAGACTTATGGGTCTGCAGTTTCTAGGGTTTGTAGATGGCCACCTTTGTGCAGAGGATTGACTTTTGCCTTTCTCCATTCATGAAGCACGAAGCCGGTTTGGAGGCAACAGTTAAATAGTAATTCCAGAGGCCCTTATAAGTTGTATTTCATGCTATTTAGAAGGCATCTGGGGATATTGTCTGGGCCTATTGATGCAGTGTTTTGGCCTTAGAGAGAGCATTAAGGACCTGTTCCTTAGTGATAGTTGGGGGGGTTATATTTGATATTTCCTGAGGGAAGGTTGAGGAGGAGAGAGGGGTAAAGTTGGAGCTGAATTTATCAGCCAGGAGGTTTGCTAGATCTTCTGGCTCAGTATAGGTGGATCCATTTACAATGAGCTCTGCACACAGTTGTGTATTGTCTTGTGGTTGTCCTTAGCCTGGGAGGCCAAACTTACCTCAAATTTGGCTTTGTTAGACATTATTTGTCCTCATTTGTTTGTTTAGTTTGAGGGTGCATTTATCCTGCTGGGTACTGCACCTCCTTATTTTTGCCATGGTTTTCTTCCTCGTGTTATACATCCGACTGTTGCAACAGCCAGCAAAGTAATAATAAAATAAATTTTTTGTGTGTAAAAAATTTTCTTTGAACATTTTGAGTGGTTGCAGCTCATCAGCAGCACAGCAGCACCAACCACCACCACCCTGCGTTTTAGAGAGTAAATGCAGTCTTCATTAAAGCAGCCCGAAGTAAACTTGTGTAAATGTGTGTATGTGTTTGTGTGTGTGTGTGTGTGTGTGTGTGTGTGTGTGTGTGTGTGTATATAAAATATGGGTCTACTTAATGAAATGTTAAAATGTTGCAATCAAACTACCTTCTCTGCCACATGTGTAAAAAGCTGGATTTGCTAACTGCCCACCCCCCACCCCCGGCAGGGCCTCACTTCTGAGTGTTACTGACTGGTTGAGCAGTGGTGGTGTACCTTTATAGTAAATATATATATATATATATATATATATATATATATATATATATATACACACACACACACACACACACACATACAAGCTGTTAGTAGGTACTGTAAGTTCAACACTGCGAAGTTTCTGCATTTTGACATTTCAGGATTGTATATACTGTAGTGTGTGTGTGTGTGTGTGTGTGTGTATGAAATGCCACTTTGTTGACCAGGCAGACCCACTGGATACACATTCCATTTTCAGGGGGTGATCTGTGTCCAGTGTCTGGTTAAATGTCTTGTTGATGGTCACACTGTAGGCAAATGAAAACTGAGGAAATCAAACCCTGGACCACAGGAATTACGACTCATAGCCTTGGCCCCTGTGCCAACTGCCCAAGCAACCTGTATATTGTATGTGTGAGTATATAAATGAAACTGCAAATGGGCAAAACAAAATAAAGATCGCTCTAAAAAGATGGAACAAAAAAAAAAAGCATAAAATATTATTTTATGCAGAGGTAAACCCCCTGCAATCCCATACCCCCTGCTAAATATATACACACACACACACCAACTTCAAAATCGCACAAAAGTGAGAAAAGGGCAAATTCCTAGTCATCTCTGTAAGCCAGCAAAACTAACTGAAAAGAATGTTCAGTAGTTCAAACATCCGTCATCAACTGCAGCCATATGTATGGATTTTTGACATCCATTGACTTGTCACAAAGTCTAACCTCGTGCCATCGAACACCTAAGTACCAGCTTTTTCACCAGTCGATGAAAACAAACATTGATAAAACATAAACATTCCATAGCAATAGATGGTAAATACGGGATTCAGTAAAGCAGAGAGAAATACTGGAGTGTGTGCGTCTCCTCCCCAGGATATAGACTACCTTAGCTCTTGCACATCTACATTACCCCATATACTTCAACAAAGCATATTCTGAATACAAGTGTCCTGCTGTCTTCTACCCGTTTGTCCTGACTGCCACGTCTACTGTCTCTGCTCACCTCCTGATATTTTTGTCCCCCAGCAACATTTCAACCGTTAATCACTCCCTTCTACATTTACTTTGATTTCTCTATAACTTTCTTTCTCCATGCCAGCTAACAAGTATGCATACTTACATACATATTCCTCACCTCCTCTCTGCTTTCTGGTCATATTTCCTACACTGCCTCTCTCATATTTTTTCTACCCATAAATGCAAATTGACTTTTTAAACCTCTTTCTGACAATTTGTCATATATTAATATATAGTTTCTGTTTTGCTGATTTGTAGACCTGCTGTAGTATAGCTGCCAGTAAGTCATTGTATGTCCATGCTGCAACTTTAAGCTTTACATTTTCTGTACTGTACAACACTGCCTACATTGCCTATTCTTTAATGACATTTTCTCCCCAGGCCTCCACTGAAAAGGGGTTACTGCTGCTCAACTGAACTACCACAGACAAACAATTGATCAATATATAAACAAATAAATATACATACATACTTACATATACATACGCACGCACACACGTATAGTTTAAATGAAAAAAAATGTTTAGCTTGGCTCCTTCTGGTCTTAACCTGAAGAGAGTGGTGGAGTATTGTGGTATTTTTTTTTTTTTTTGCTTGTTAGGGCAAGTCACATCCACAATTAATATGTATTGATAAGTGACATCTGTGGTGTTCATCGTAAATCTGTATCATCACAGCATTACAGTTGCAATGGGAATCTAAAATGGCTGCTTGAGGCAGGATGTGTAGTCGGGCCAGTATGACTGCCCCCAGAAGCATCCTAATCCACCTAATCCAGTTCCCTAAACACAAATTTACCTTTAGTTATTTAAAAACTGCTGAATAAAATTAGAAAGAAAATGAAACAGACTACATTTCACATTCACTGCAATATAAAATGCAGCTTGTCAGACTTCACGTACACAGTCTGCACACAGCCCTCTCCAAAGCAACACTTCTACTTAACCAGCTCCCGAAAAAACATTTTTATTAGAGCAAAAAAGTTTAAAAAAATAAAATCCTAAAGAAAACACTGCACTCTAGTCAATTAGAAATGTCTTTACCAGCAAAAATGGGCTGAATTCTTCTACGTGGGTTGTAAAATACCGAATCCTAACATAAACCTCACTAAACTACTTTAATTGCATCAAATAAATGTACTAACGCTTCAAAAATAGCACTGTAATTTATCTCACATGCTACAGAAGAAAACCCTTCATATGCCTGCTCATTAATGAAAATATACACCAACGTGTTAAAGCCCTTCCTTCATATGCCTGCTCACTAATGAAAATACACACCAGCTTGTTAAAGCCATTCATATGCCTGTTCATTAATGAAAATATTCACCAGAGTGTTAAAGCCATTCATATGCCTGTTCATTAATGAAAATATTCACCAGCGTGTTAAAGCCCTTCATATGCCTGCTCGTTAATGAAAATATA
The DNA here is from genome assembly GCF_019279795.1 of Protopterus annectens. Lineage (NCBI taxonomy): Eukaryota > Metazoa > Chordata > Ceratodontiformes > Protopteridae > Protopterus > Protopterus annectens. The sequence continues at coordinate 149,298,695 of NC_056746.1, forward strand.
CACCCGCTTGTTAAAGCCGTTCATATGCCTGCTCACTAAATGAAAATATACACCAGCTTGTTAAAGCCGTTCATATGCCTGCTCACTAAATGAAAATATACACCAGCTTGTTAAAGCCGTTCATATGCCTGCTCACTAATGAAAATATACACCAGCTTGTTAAAGCCTTTAATGCCTGCTCGTTAATGAAAATATACACCAGCTTGTTAAAGCCCTTCATATGCCTGCTCTTTAATGAAAATGTACACCAGTATGTTAAAGACCTTCATATGCCTGCTCATTAATGAAAATATACACCAGTGTGTTAAAGCCCTTCATATGCCTGCTCATTAATGAACATATACACCAGCGTGTTAAAGCCCTTCATATGCCTGGTCATTAACGAAAGTGTACACCAGCGTGTTAAAGCCCTTCATATGCCTGCTCGTTAATGAAAATATACACCAGCGTGCTAAAGCCCTTCATATGCCTGGTCATTAACGAAAGTGTACACCAGCGTGTTAAAGCCCTTCATATGCCTGCTCGTTAATAAAAGTATACACCAGCATGTTAAAGCCCTTCATATGCCTGCTCACTAATGAAAATATTCACCAGCGTGTTAAAGCCCTTCATATGCCTGCTCATTAATGAAAGTATACACCAGCGTGTTAAAGCCCTTCATATGCCTGCTCACTAATGAAAATATACACCAGCTTGTTAAAGCCCTTCATATGCCTGCTCATTAATGAAAGTGTACACCAGCGTGTTAAAGCCCTTCATATGCCTGCTCGTTAATAAAAGTATGCACCAGCGTGTTAAAGCCCTTCATATGCCTGCTCACTAATGAAAATATACACCAGCTTGTTAAAGCCCTTCATATGCCTGCTCATTAATGAAAGTGTACACCAGCTTGTTAAAGCCCTTCATATGCCTGCTCACTAATGAAAATATACACCAGCTTGTTAAAGCCCTTCATATGCCTGCTCGTTAATGAAAATATACATCAGCTTCTTAAAGCCCTTCAAATGCCTGCTTGTTAATGAAAATATACACCAGCATGTTAAAGCCCTTCATATGCCTGCTCACTAATGAAAATATACACCAGCGTGCTTAAGCCCTTCATATGCCTGCTCACTAATGAAAATATACACCAGTGAGTTAAAGCCCTTCATATGCCTGCTCACTAATGAAAATATACACCAGCATGTTAAAGCCCTTCATATGCCTGCTCACTAATGAAAATATACACCAGCGTGCTTAAGCCCTTCATATGCCTGCTCACTAATGAAAATATACACCAGTGTGTTAAAGCCCTTCATATGCCTGCTCACTAATGAAAATATACACCAGCGTGCTAAAGCCCTTCATATGTCTGCTCGTTAATGAAAATATGCACCATTGTGTTAAAGCCCTTCATATGCCTGCTCACTAATGAAAATATACACCAGTGTGCTAAAGCCCTTCATATGCCTGCTCACTAATGAAAATATACACCAGCGTGTTAAAGCCCTTCATATGCCTGCTCACTAATGAAAATATACACCAGCGTGTTAAACCCTTCATATGCCTGCTCACTAATGAAAATATACACCCGCTTGTTAAAGCCCTTCATATGCCTGCTTACTGATGAAAATATACACCGTGTTAAAGCCCTTCAAATGCCTGCTTGTTAATAAAAGTATACACCAGCATGTTAAAGCCCTTCATATGCCTGCTCATTAATGAAAATATACACGAGCATGTTAAAGCCCTTCATATGCCTGCTCGTTAATAAAAGTATACACCAGCATGTTAAAGCCCTTCATATGACTGCTCGCTAATGAAAATATATACCAGCTTGTTAAAGCCCTTCATATGCCTGCTCACTAATGAAAATATACACCAGGCTTGTTGAAGCCCTCTTCAGATAAAACTTAACCACTGAGTATAGCCTGTTAAAGTCATTGTTCAAGCACTAGTGTGACATAAAAATAGGAAAAATATATGGGGTTTGATTTGTGCGATACTTGAAATATCTTGTAATGTACATTTTGGGAGCTATTTTGTGACTTTTGGCTTCACCAGAAAACTCATTCATTCAACCTACAGTGCAAAGTATTATCTCATTTTTTGTGAAAGGTAAATCATGCCTGCTCAACCTGGTTGACTTCTTTGAGTCAGTCACCAGAGCTGTGGATGAGGGCAAGGCAGTTCATACAGCATACCTTGATCTGACCAAGGCCTTTGATACCATCCCCCACTCAGGAATTCTTGATAAACTCACCAAACTAGGCATCAACCCTTATATCACTAGGTGCATTGCAAACTGGCTCACAGAACCCACAGTGTGAAAGTAGCGAATTCCAAGTCAGACTAGTCACCAGTGGAGTCCCACAGGGATCGGTCCAGGGTCCTCTCCTGTTTGGCATCTTCTTCTCAGATGTCCAGGCCAACACTGAGGGACTCTGGCTGACCAGGTACACAGACGGCTGCGAGCTGGGAGCCATTATTAACTCCCCAAGTGATGTAGACATCCTACAGAAAGGCTTCACTGAGACCAATCACTGGTGTTGAAACCATGGCCTTAAGCTTAATGCCAAAAAATGCGTCATAATCCCCTTTGGGAAAAACTAATTTCCCACTAATTACCACATTGACGGGAGCCCACTGAACACTTAAGGCATTATAAGAGATCTGGGGACACAGGTTGACAGCAACCTCTCCTTCAATCACCACATTGCCACTGTGGTCAGAACGTCCTATGTGGCACATCTCATTACCAAGACTTTTGCATCCAGGAAGAAAGAGGTCATCATCTCTTTCTACTCTTCCCTCATTAGGCCAGTCATAGAGTATAATGCCCCATTTGGCATGTACCTCACTAGACACATGCAACAGCTGGAGAGGCTGCAAAAGTACCTCACAAAGAGGATCCTAGGCCTTAAACACATGTTGTACATGGACAGACTCAAAGAAATCCCAGCTATTCTCTATCTGATATCATCTACTAAGAGGCGATCTCTGCTTGACTTACAAAGCTATGTCTGACCCAGCTCTGTTAGAAATGCTACATCTAGAGAAATCCCAGTCCCTCCGCACCACATGCTCCAGAGGCCTCAACCTCATTACCACAATCAGCAGAACATGCTGGAGGGACAGGTTCATAACCCAGAGACTGCCCATGCTCTGGAATAGACTTCCCATACATGTCAAGCAGAGCACCTCACTGGCCCTCTTCAAGAGGAATCTTGATGAGTGATTGGGAAATAAAGTTCACCCTGGGGATTACTCCAGTGGCTCTACTTGATAGAGGCACCGGGAACTAACATCGGGCGGCACAATGACAGGGCACTTCTATGGGCTAGGCTTGTAAAGGCTTCAGGGCCATTAGCCTAGTACGCACCTATGAACCTATGTGTGATGTACAGGATCCTCCAGGTATTTTATATATATATGTGTGTGTGTGTGTGTGTGTGTGTGTGTGTGTGTGTGTGTGTGTGTGTGTGTGTGTGTGTATATCACACACACAACTGTAGATACATGCACGATTAGCAGATTAAGTACAGCAGGTCACTTGTCTCTCAACAGACTAATGTCCCTGTAGCACAGCAGCTGCACTGAGGCAGAGTCTTGTAGTATCAACTCTACTTCCAGATTTACTGTGATTAATCATGGGTCCTTTGGCTGACACATGATTAATCTAGACCAAAATGTCAAAACTTTTCAGAGGTCATGTTTCAAAACAGCATTTCTGAGATCACAAAACATAAAAAAATGTCTTTTTACAGGTGGCTTGCCCCCATTTAGTTGCATCAACCATCTATCAGTATGTATTAGTAGATAATTTGGAGTTTTTTTTGTCTAGCTTAAGTTCACTTTTCTTGCCTTTTTCTGATGACTTATCTTGGAAAAGTACAGTATTAATAAAATAAAAAATAGATTTATCAGTATACGTTTTTTACTGCATCATTACACTTACTCAAGCAGGGCTTGAACTGGAAAGTCTTGTTGCTCATGCTAGTTATGTGACTTGTTCAAAGTTACACAGTTACTAAGAATAATGGTGGTGTGAGGAATCAAACCCAGTGCCCTGAAGTGAGGAGCCTTAGTCCTGCAGCTAGGTACTCGTAAAATCGTGTAGCCTGTCACCAATAATTGTAATCATTTTCGGTATCTATGAGTTTTAGAGAATAGTATTTTGTAGGACCTTTTATCTTTGTACACCTTTACCTGTAACCCTGGGGCTTAAAACTTATGAAAAGTCATAATAACTTGTATAGGTCACTTATTCAGTTACACATTAGAAATATACTTGAATAATTGGTATTAAGAAGTGATGTATTAGCTTGGCATTAGTCAAAGCAAAATAACTATCAAGTAAGCATCAAATGTCAAATTTTTTAGTGAAATGACTTAATATTGTGATCCCTCATAGTTTAACATACAGTATCTTTGAGTTATCCACTCATTGTCATACAGATTACTCAGAGGCAACCTTTGCCTTGCATTTAAAGCTACCTGATCCCACTTTATTGGAAATGCTGCATATCCGAAAGTCAAACTGTACTCGTACTTCTCGTACTGGAGATCATAACCTGGTATGTGACATCAATAGAACTTGCTGACAGGACAGATTTGTTTCCCAGAGGTTAACCCCACCTTTGGAATAGGCTCCCTCTCCACGTTAAACAGAACACCTCATTGACCCTCTTTAAGTGCAATTCGGACAATTGGATGGGTAACCAGAAATTCACCCTTGGGGTTCTACCTATGTCCTTCTTGGCAAGGGCCACCAAGTGCTGTTTCTTAGGGTCTGCTTGAAACAGATACTCTTGGGAACAAGGGGTAAAACTTGGGGTTCCACCTGTGGTCCCTCTCAAACAGGGGCACCAGGTGCTGATTCGTATGTCTGCTATACAGGCACTCTTTGGAACAAGGGTTAAACTTGACTAGGCTTGTAAGGGCCCTAGGGCCATTAGCTTAGTAACCTCCTATGATCCTTTGATTATGACCATTCAGTTTTATGACTGTGTGTGCCTCTCCATGGTGGGTGTAAGGGATTCATATCTCATACAAATCCTATGCAATGTTATAATATTGTAGCATTTGTAGTACTGCTTTTAGATGTCAACACATTTGTGTGCACGGAGTATAGATTTTGTTAGCACTTCACATGCATGTAATTTAGACCGTTAACAGAGTGCAGATTCTCAGAGTAAAATAAATGAATAAAGAATCATCCTCACATTTTTGTAAGGCACTTTGCTTAGAACTCACCCCCTTTCTCTTATTTCATGCAGAACTCATTAACTGTATCATAAAAGCATGTTAATTAAAATTTTATAATACAGCATTAAGCAGTTATGTAGCAAATTGAAACATTACTCACTGCAGGCAGTCAGCACATTATGTATGATGAAATTAAGCTATATAAATTTGTACTTTATTAAATCATTGTTAGCTTTTATAATATTTGTCTTTTAATTCTTATATAATCATATAGTTATTCTAAAAATAAGAGATTAAATAATAAAAAAACTGGCGTTACTTTGTTTTTATTTTTTAGATAATTTCCATTATTATTATTGTTATTATTATTATTGTTATTATTATTATTACTATTATTATTATTATTGTTATGATGATTATTATTATTATTATTACTATTATTATTATTGTTATTATTATTATTATTATTGTTATTATTATTATTATTATTATTATTATTACTATTATTATTATTGTTATTATTGTTGTTGTTGTTGTTATTATTGTTGTTATTATTATTATTATTATTATTACTACTACTACTGCTATTATTTGTCTTTAGAAAAGAAAATAAAGTGGTAAAGGATAAGTGTCTGTCTATGGTCTTTATCTTTGGTCTACAGTGTGTGTTGGGTAAAAGTAGAGACCAGATGGAAGGGAAGTAAGGCCAGGTGTATGGAAGGGAAGTAAGGCCAGGTGTATAGGAGGCGGGTTCAAATTGTTCTATCATGGTGTGGATGGCAGGAGAAATGGGGTAGGGGTTATCCTAAAGGAACAGTCTGCCAAGAGTGTTTTGGAAGTGAAGAGAGTGTCTGATAAAGTGATGTTTATGAAGCTTGAAATTGATGGTGTAATGATGAATGTTATTAGTGCATATGCTCCACAAGTTGGGTGTGCGATGGATGAGAAAGAAACATTTTGGAGTGAGTTGGATGAAATGGTGGTGAGTGTACCCAAGGGTGAGAGACTAGTGATTGGAGCGGACTTCAATGGGCATGTTGGTGAAGTGAACAGAGGGGATGAGGAAGTGATGGGTAGGTATGGTGTTAAGGAGAGGAATGCAGAAGGTCAGATGATTGTGGATTTTGCGAAAAGGATGGACATGGCTGTGGTGAATACGTATTTTAAGAAGAGGGAGGAGCATAGGGTGACATACAAGAGTGGAGGAAGATGCACACAGGTGGATTATATCCTATGTAGGAGGGCCAATCTGAAGGAGATTGGAGACTGTAAGGTGGTGACAGGGGAAAGTGTAGTTAAGCAGCATAGAATGGTGGTCTGTAGGATGACGTTGGTGATCAAGAAGAGGAGGAGGAGTGTGAAAGCAGTGCCAAGGATTAAATGGAAGTTAAAAAAGGGTGATTGTGATGTGGAGTTCAGGGAAGAGTTAAGACAGGCACTGGGAGGCAGTGAAGAGTTACCAAATAGCTGGGTAACTACAGCAGAGCTAGTAAGGGAGACTGTTAGAAAGGTGCTTGGTGTGACATTTGGACAGAGGAAGGAGGACAAGGAGACCTGGTGGTGGAATGAGGAAGTACAGGAGAGTATACAGGGAAAGAGGTTGGCGAAGGAGTAGTGGGATTGTCAAAGAGATGAAGTAGACAAGAGTATAAGGAGATGAGGCGCATGGCAAAGAGAGAGGTGGTGAAGGATAAGGTATATGGAGAGTTGTATGAGAGCTTGGACACTAAAGAGTGAGAAAAGGACCTGTACCAATTGGCTAGACAGAGGGACAGAGCTGGGAAGATGTGCAGCAGGTAAGGGTGATAAAGGATAGTGAGGGAAACATACTCACAAGCGAGGAGAGTGTGTTGAGTAGCTGGAAAGAGTACTTTGAAGGGCTGATGGATGAAGAGAATGAGAGAGAGAGAGAAGGTTGGATGATGTGGGGATAGTGAATCAGGAAGTGAAACAGATTAGCAAGGAGGAAGTAAGGACAGCTATGAAGAGGATAAAGAATGGAAAGGCTGGTGACCCAGATGACGTACCAGTGGAAGCATGGAGGTGCTTAAGAGAAATAGCAGTGGAATTTTAACTAGATTGTTTAATGAAATTTTGGAAAGTCAGAGGATGCCTGAGGAGTGGAGAAAAAGTGTTTTGGTACCTATCTTTAAGAATAAGGGTGATGTGCAGAGCTGCAGTAACTACGGAGGGATATAATTGATCAGTCACAGCTTGAAGTTATGGGAAAGAGTAGTGGAAGCTAGGTTAAGAAGGGAGGTGATGATTAGTGATCAGCAGTATGGTTTCATGCCAGGAAAGAGCAGCACTACAGATGCAATGTTTGCTCTGAGAGTGTTGCTGGAGAAATACAGGGAAGGTCAAAAGGAGTTGCATTGTGTCTTTGTGGACTTAGAGAAAGCACCTGACAGGGTGCCTAGAGAGGAGTTGTGGTATTGTATGAGGAAGTCGGGACTGGCAGAGAAGTATGTAAGAGTGGTACAGGATATGTACGAGGGTAGTGTGACACTGATGATGACTGCGGTGGGAGTGACAGATATGTTTAAGGTGGAGGTGGGATTACATCAAGGATCAGCTCTGAGCCCTTTCTTATTTGCAGTGGTGATGGACAGGTTGACAGATGAGATCAGAGAGGAGATCCCACGGACTAAGATGTTTGTAGATGACATTGTGATATGTAGTGAGAGTAGGGACCAGGTTGAGGAGACCCTGAAGAGGTGGAGATATGCTTTAGAGAGGAGAGGAATGAAGGTCAGCAGAATATATGTGTGTAAATGAGAGGGAGGATAGAGGAATGGTGAGGATGCAGGGAGTAGAGTTGGTAAAGGTGGATGTGTTTAAGTACTTGGGATCAGCAGTTCAGAGTAATGGTAAGTGTGGAAGAGAGGTGAAGAAGAGGGTACAGGCAGGGTGGAATGGGTTGGAGAAGAGTGTCAGGAGTGATTTGTGACAGACGGGTACCACTAAGAGTGAAAGGGAAGGTCTACAAGAGGGTAGTGAGGCCAGCTATGTTATATGGGTTGGAGACGGTGGCAATGACAAAAAGGCAGGAGTTTGAGCTGGATGTGGCAGAGTTAAAGATGTTAGGATTTGCACTGGGTGTGACTAGGATGGACCTGATTAGGAATCAGTATATTAGAGGGTCAGCTCAGGTTGGACAGTTTGGAGACAAAGCAAGGGAGGCGAGATTGCGTTGGTTTGGACATGTGCTGAGGAGGGATGCTGGGTATATTGGGAAAAGGATGCTAAGGATGGAGCTGCCAGGTAAGAGGAAAAGAGGAAGGCCTAAGATAAGGTTTATGGATGTGGTGAGAGAGGACATGCAGGCAGTTGGTGTGAAAGAGCATGATGCAGAGGACAGGAAGTAATGGAAACATATGATCCACTGTGGCGACCCCTAACAGGAACAGCCGAAAGAAGATGATGATGATGGGTAAAAGTAGAAACCCTGACATTGAGAGTTTTGTTATTATGTACAATCTTGGGAAGCGGCATTAGCTTTTTTCATAATCGCAGGCTAAACATTTTTTATTAATGACATAATTTATTTATTACTGTTAAGAGAGTTAGTACATAGTATTCATTAAATCAGCCTTGAACTGCAAAATATGTTTTCTTAAACTCGTAAATACCAAAATGATTAACATTGTTGGTGATGATACATTTAGATTTTAATTTTCTTAAAGTAACAAAAAGGTTTTACTAGGCCTTCACATGTCTAAATGTTTGCATTTTGTACTGACAATTGCAGTACAGCAGTGAACTAAAACAGACATTATTTCAATCACTGAGTACATTTCTACTGATGTGATAGAATGTAAGACTAAAAGCCATCACAAATAAAGCAATAAACAGTAATAGTACTTTTGTTAACAGTAGAATGAGCCATGCAGTTCAAGTTGTTGCATGCAGCCAGTGCTTTCATTTTGAAAACTTGCATTAGTTTTTTTTTTTTTTTTCCTTCTTTTTTCTTTTGGCTTTTTTAAGCATACCTTTTATGAGAAAATCAGCAAAAAACTGCATTGACTGTTATAATTCAGTTCATCACAACAGTTATGTTGTAATTAAGAACCTGGAACAGCAGTCACTTGAAAGTTGTTGCATTACTGCAGCTGTTATAGCATTTATATGAAAGTGTGAATAAAAGGAAGAAGAGAAAGATAAAAAAGTGTGCATGCTTAGATTTTTTTTTTTTGCTTCTTGCCAAAAATAGCAAGTAATTATGTTAATTTATGTCATATGTAATTGTAGCTGGCTTACTTGAAAGCTGTTAAAGAAGATATAAATGGCATTTGTTTTTCTTACTTGTACTGTAACCATGTGTATGCTGATGCAGACTGTTGATAATCAGTTTTGATAGTGCTGTCTAACCACAGTTTGCACATGCTTTTGCAGTTTAATGCTTAATAATTTAATATGTTTTGAGGTTCTTGGTAATAACTTTTTATATCTTATTTTCCTTCCTGTTTTAAAGAATCTTGGACTCACTAATTGTATGGGGGGTGGGGTGCAGTGAATGCAGTCAGAGGTGGACTATTGTCCCCATCTGAAGTGTTTGCTTTTTAGCTAGAGCTGGCTAAAGAGATTACATTTTTCATTTTCTGATGTCTTTTTTAAGACTTTATTTTGCTGCAGCTCTTTTTGCAAGCATATGTTAGTCCTCTTGAGTGGTGTAGGGGGTGGCCACTGTGGTATAGCTGTAAGCGTCGTCACCTCACAGCAACAGGTTCTCCAGTGCGATTCTTGGCTGGAGTCTGCATGTCCTCCCTGCAGTCACATGGGTTTCCTGCAGGTGCTCTGGTTTCCTCCACATTACAAAGACATGTAGTAGGTGGACTGAACACTCTAAATTGACTAGAGTGAGTGAGTGAGTGAGTGAGTGAGTGAGTGAGTGAGTGAGTGTGTGTGCGCGCAAATGAGTGCCAAGAATGAGCTACCATGGTAGGGCTAGCCATCTGGCAGTGTAAACCTTGGCTCGAGATGATTGTCACTACTGAAGTGACACCCCAACCCCATGTGCAAAATAGGAGAAGGGGTTGAGGATGGATGGAAGGATGGATGGATTTTAGTCCTCTCGAAGCTGATTTTTTGTTTATCCCTTATAAACGTTTTACTGTATCAGTCCTAGAATATGTCCCTCTGATCAACATTTGTTTTAATTTTCATGCTTGTTAGTATTACTTATTTTATTTATTTATTATTTTGCATTTGTTTACCAGGTAGTGTCCAACTGGGCAAGTAGCCTGTTTTCAGTGGAGACCCAGAGAGAAAAGCTCCAGGAAAAAACAAGACAGATAAAAAAATATATAGAATTTCATCAGTAAAAATCAGAAATACCATACATAATTATATGTAAAAAGCAAAACTAGATAAATTATTACATCTTAGAACAAATTAGAAATGCACACCACAGAAATCTTGATAACTGAGTAAAAACTGAATCAGACAGCGAGCAGACCTAATGAAAGGATATATGCACACGGATTCCTATCACTTTGTCGAACTTTTAAAAGTTTGAACGTCATATGGTCGACACCATATGATTGAACTTTTAAAAGTTTGAATGTTTCAACAGAGATCCCCGTACAGTGCGGCAGTGGAAGTTTTCCATTGTCTGCATTGTAGCGCGATCTCAGAGCTGGTATATTTAAAGAGCGAGGGGGGGGGGTGCAGCTTTCAGTTAGGGTGTTTTTTTTTTTAATTTGTTTCAAACTTTTAAGAGTTTGAACATATGGTGTTTGAACTTTTAAAAGTTCAGTTATGTGATATAGACCTGTGCACAAATAGTGATATAGAATGTTAACAGTGACATTTTGAAATACTGACAGTATTTAGAATCCAAAATAGTGAGGAAACAATTATAACTTTGAAGAAAAAAATAGCATTCAGCTGTAAATGACAAATCAGCGTAGGAGAGAAATAGTAGGAGATAGGAGTTATCCAGGGGGACAACGCAGAGCCAGTTGCTTTTAAGATGTTCTTTTATTTTTGTTTTAAAAGAAGAATAGCAAGGGGTGCTTTGTATGCTTAGGGGAAGAGCATTCCAGGACTTAGCTGTTTTGTTTGAGTAGAGGAAGTCACCATGGTAGTCATGTGTTTGTGTTATTTTGAGCAGTGGCCCAACATTGAGTATTATTGTTAGATAAATTATTTCATTCTGATCAGAAATACCATCTTGCAAAAATGTTTTTTCTTTTAAGTACTTACAACTAGATTACCCACAGTGTACTTTTAGAAGAAGCCAGAATTGTACAATGAGCCCCTCCTATTTTAAACCTGCTCTTACACACACACATGCATACAAACCATTTGTATTCTTTGTGTCTGCTTGCATTTTAGGAAATTTGTAAAGTCATTTGCATTCTTTGTCTGCCTGCATACTATGTACAATTTCCTTTGTAGGTTTTGCTTATAAAAGCCTGGGTCATAGCTGAAAAGGGTCAGATGACCAGTCCATTTACCTGGTTACCAAATGGTAACGATTACATTTCCTGACTGCAGCAGATATTGCAGTCTTCTCACACACTGTGTTGTTTCCTTTCTGTGGGACCTTGCATTACTTTCTTCTTTTGTTTCTAATAGTATTATTTGAAAGATTGTTGAATGTGCATAGAGGCCAGACTGGGTAGCTTGACTCCTTGTGCCATAGCACAAAATGTATTAGAAAGTAGACAAATAAATATAGCTTAGCCGCAGTGGACTAAGATTCCTAGAGAGGTACATTACTGTACAAGGAGAGCATGGTTAAAATACAAAAGTGACTTGTTAATGGCACTGAGTCTATGTCACCAGCAAGAAACTGTTTGTAGCACCTCCATTGTTTGCCCTCACTAGAAACGCAATTACAGAAATAAACCAAAACATCACTACAGTGATCAAAAAGAACCTCCTCTCCTCATGAAACATTAAGGTATAACAGCTTTTACGTTAAGACATGAGGCTAGCTTCTGTGTTTTCACTGATGTTTTAACTTAAGTGTAGTAAATACACTAGTGCATTTTTTTTCTGAAACATAATGAAAACAATAGCTTATTGACAAATAGCATAGTATTGCAGTGGTGGTGCTGCGGTAGGGTTGTCGCCTCGCAGTAAGACGCTGTCCGGTTCGATTCTCAGCTAGAGCGTCTTCTGCATGGAGACATGCGTGAATGGGCATACCTTTGTTGAAGGTTGTGCGTCAGGGCTGGTAACTCGGCACGTAAAAATCAACTACCAATCATTAATGGGCCGGAGTTCCGCTGTGGCGACCCCTAACCGGGAAAAGCCGAAAGGCACAACAACAACAACTGACAAATAGCATAGTCAAAACCCTGCGCCCCCCCCCTGTAAAATGTACTAACTTTATGTGATTATTTGATACAGCTTATTGAGCCTTATTTCCTAGTATATAAGACTTCAGTAATTAATGAAATCAGGATGCTTTGATATTAGCCTTAATGTAGCATTTGTCTAGCTGGATGCTGCAAACAGACCACTTGTTCTCTATTTTGGGAGAAACCTATGACTGAAAATCAAGTGACATTTACTTCTCTCTGCACTATGTCAGAAGCAAGTCAGGCAGATGAATTATTTTACATAAAATTGCTATATAAAGTATTTATTTAAATATTAAAATAAACTAATGCAACCTTAAAGGCAGTCTATTTTCTATGTGGGAAATATCAGACCTTCCAGGGGTGGGCATACCCTTGTGGACAGTCCATTATTTCCTTGCAACACCCACCCTATCTTTCATTATTGGTTTTATAGTAAATCATTTTGCTCTCTGCACCAAGACGTGCTAATGTGAGTTATTCATAAACAAGTCATCAGCACCATTTGAATCACAAGAAGTCTGGCATATATGTGAGTGAAGGACTAGGCGATACCTTCTACTAAGGGATTTAGATCATTTACCGAAGCAGGTCATTTGGCCATTTTTTTTCTTGCTGAAAGGTGAACTACACTACAGGGGTCTGTTTAGGAGTGTGTAGCAAACACAAAATAAAGTAAGTTGATGAAAAGAATCTATTGATACGTTCTCAGTAGAAACTCAAGAGTTCTAATTCAAGGTACTGTAATTCTGTGCCTCTGGATATAGAACGCTAAAAGAAAAGGCTAAAGTGATGTCATAGTGTGAAGATGGTATGGCTGCCCCGCTGTGCTGTTTTGGGCTGGAGTAAATTATAAATGTTAAAATGATGCAGGGGTATTAGCACCACATCACAGATCACAGTATGATCAAAAGCGTATCTGTTTTTTCATTTTCCTCACTGGATCCTACCCTTCTCCATTTTATTTCCTGTATATTCACCTCCTTCTTTCTACCATAACATTCTCCTTCTGCTGTCTCCACAGCTTGACACCTCTGCTCTTAGCCCACCTATCTCCTCCTTTTTCTCTGCCCTTAAGTGTGCTAGTAGTACTATACCTGTTGTTATATTCATATATTACAGAAATGCATACTTTCCTTATCTTCCACATTCATAACTTTATTGTAAACAATTTTCGTTGCTATTATCAATTTGATTACCATGTACCACTGCTGTTTATACAGTCTGTATTGTGTGCAATTTTCCTTGTCTGCACTTACTGTGGAGCTTTTCACCCCGGGCTTCATCTGAAAATGGGCTCACTTTAGCCCAGTGGACTTTCCCAGTAAACAAATGCAATAAATAAATAATAATTTTCAATCCACATCCTTTAACTGGTTTATGTGTTAAGGAGTGAAAAGTCCACATTTTGCTCCTTATGAAGTCTGTGGAATGCAAAAGAGTGTTCCCATCAGTTTTCTTCTGAACTTGGCTGTTTGGATGATAGGCTTTTGATTCCATTTAGGCAGCCTTTTTCTGAAGATGTGGCACAGGGTTTACAGGAGGCTGGAAAACCTGCTTCAAGAAAATCTTATATTAACAGATGGAAAATAACTTCGATTTGGTTGGACGCTGATCAACATGGTATCCCTATTATCGTTGATTTGGTTGGACGCTGATCACCATGGTATCCCTGTTATTGTTGATTTGGTTGGACGCTGATCAACATGGTGTCCCTATTATCATTGATTTGGTTGGCCGCTGATCAACATGGTATTCCTATTATCATTGCATGGTTGTATCACCAGTTCAACAGTAGACTAACATTCTTATCTATTAAAGCAAGTTTGTCAGCGTCTCTGCTTGTTTGCTTTTAGAGCTACATCTTTCTTCATGTTATGAGGTCAAACAATTCCTGAAAGCATTCTTCACAGTAGGCCCCAAGAAAATACAATGTTAAGTTGTCCATCTCACCTTCGTTCTTGCTGTTTGGGGTTCAGAGCCGATCTTCGGCTCCAACTCAGCCATCTTCTATAGCTCGAGAGCTGTTTACTGGCTTGAGGCTACCCCTTATCCCAGCATGCCCAGCATCAGCTACCCAGATCTCGTTTGTCGCTTCAGCTGCGAGGTTGCTTCCTTACTGGCTCAGGCTTAGTATAGTTTTTTCTATTAATATATTGTTGTTTATTCTTGAAAGTTTGTCAGATATTTGTCTATTTTTGTCTAGATAATATTCCTTTATCCCTTATCGCTTTCTTGTGTATTTTAGCTTTGTTGGCCTTCACTCCATAGCTCGCAGGTCTTCTGTTCCCTTGAACTCGTTTAAATTAGAGAGTCCCCCCCCCCCAGGATAGCTGTTTAAATTAGTGGCTTTCCTTCTGTTCCTTAACTGTAAAAAAAAAAAAAAAAAAAAAAAAAAAAAAGTCTATTTGTTTCTCGGTTTTTGTAGTATAGCTTTTTATTATTGTTGTTGTGGTTGTTGTTACTATAATGTCTAAAGATACCAAGGTATCTGGCTTCAAAAAGTGTGACTCATGCTGTCAAAAAATGTCTGACAGATGGGCACACTAGTTGTGCATATTGTTTGGGTGCTGTTCACCTACAGGACTCCTGTTCTATATGTCACGCTTTTAATCCAAGGGTCCTGCAGGAGTGCAAAAACAAATTAATCCTTAGGGGAATTATTGAAGCCTCAGGATTCTCCGGCTAAAAGTATTCAGCCAGCGAAATCCCCTAAGTCTGTCAAGCCGTCGGCTCCACCTTCGGAGCCGACTCCTTCACTTGACCAACCAAGTATGTCGGTGACGGCTGGCACCAACAAGACAACTCCGTCGGCTCCATCTGCTATTTCGGAGCCGTCTCGGAGCCATAAGAGACTGAGGTCTCTGTCCTTGGAGTCCATCCACTCGGCACCTCAGTCACCTTTGTTACAGAGTGAATGTAGCCATCATTCTTCCCACTCCTGTCGATCCTCTAGATTATCGGATCATGATGTGGAGAGAGTAGTAAGTAGGTTGCTTAAGTCACAGGCACTGGCAAAAATTCTGTCCAGCCCTGCGCAACAGGTATCTGCTCCAACCGCCTCTATTTCTGTTCCTCCTCCAACTACATTTAGCTCGGAGCCGGAGACCATGGATTCGCAGGTGGTAGAACCATTGGCGCCGATCCTCTTCTCTCCTTCGGTTCCGACGTCGGCTCAGATTACCTCAATTGTACCTTCTATCAAGAGATCTGGGCACCGAGGCTCTCTCGTCTGCTCCGAGGGGGGGGTGACATTGGACCCTTGTCCGACCCCGTTCTCCTCCTCAGAGCTTCAGCGCAGGTGAGCTCGGCTCCAACATCGGCCTCTGAGCCGTCACCCTCGACGCGTAGAAAGACACCTGTTTCTGCAGAGCCAGAGCTTTCTCTGCCTAGAGGTCAGGACACCTTCAAGGTCATGCAGAGTCTGCTGTCCCTCGAAACAGCTCTACTGCCAGCTCCATCGGCTCCTCTCCCCATGGTGTCTGTTCTAACCTCTACTCCTCCTCCAGACTCCAAGCGTAGGGAACATATGCCCCAGGACACCCCATTGGGTGATCCCTCTTCTTCCGAAGTCTCCCCTGATCACTCGGAGGAGCCTCCTTGGAAGAAGAAGTGCAAGAGGAAGCACATAGACTCCCCTGAGTCTGTCACTTCAGATACAGGCATGGATGAATCGGAAGGGTCCCCAAGGTCTCCCTCTGAAGATGTTTCCTTTTCGGACATCCTTGAAATGCTTAGATAGAGGAGGGACTGGACTTCCCTAGCCCCTACCGAGGACAAGTCTGTACACCTGGATGCATTCGGTTCCCGACCTTCCACCTCCTGGGTATCTCTTCCTTTCAATCCACAAATGTCTGTAGTGGCTCGAAAGGCTTGGTCAGCTCCAGATTCCGTGGAACCTACTCCGAGGAGACCAAACAAATTTATTACAGCCCCCCAGGACAAGCAATTCCTCTCCAAAGGTGTGCTCGTTGATGCCATGGTGGTAGCAGCAGCCACCAAGAAAGAGTTAGCAGAAACCTCTTCATCTGTTCATCCTCCGAACAAAGAGTCTAGGATGATGGACAGATATGGAAAGCAAATGTTTGCTTCAGCAACCTTTTCAATGAGGTCCCTGAATTATCTATGCCATTTTACACGTCTTCAAAGGGATCTCCTGAAAGAGCTTGGAGATAATACCCTTCAAGATCCTACAGCTGAGGGAGCACCAGCCAAAGTAGCTTCTCAGCTTGCGACTCTTAATTCCATAGTCAACTCCTCCATGAGGCTGATTTACTATGCAGCCGATGGAGCGAGTGGAGCCGCAGGGACAGGTGTGGCTCTCAGGAGACATGCTTGGATGCGGCTGTGTCAGTTTGCAGAACCCTTTCGAGCGTCCTTCACCAATACTCCCTTTGATGGCTCCTTTCTCTTTGGGCCTCAGGTGAAAGACACATTGACCAGGTGTGAGCAGGAAGGCAAGACTCTCTCTGCCATGGGAGTTCATTTTTCCACTCCTTCCAGACCTTATCCTAAGGGTCAGAAGAGCAGAAAGATATGGTTCCGAAAATCCCAGGAACGCTTGCCTGAAACACATGGTAATTTTTCCCCCTGGGGCAGGGGGGAAACAACAATAACAGACCCCGCCCTCATGGCAGAGGGGGACCGGAAAACCAGGGTGACAGAGAAACTTTCTCTGCCAAACCCTTCCAGCATCCCTGAAGGGTTGTCCAACTGCTCACCTCTGGAGGCAGTCGGAGGAAGACTTTAGCTGTACCCAAAAGCCTGGCAAAATATAACCAGAGACAGATGGGTACTATCCATCATATCCGGAGGTTACAAAATTCCCTTCCATCAATCCCCCATAGAATCAAAAAAGCCCATCCCAGATGTCCCACCCAATCTAAGGGATCAAGCAGTCACAGAAGTTTCAAGACTGCTAGAAAAAAGAGCCATTCAAAAAGTCCCCGCAGACCAACTAGGATCCAGAACTTACTCAAGATTATTTTTAGTACCAAAAAAGACAGGGGACTGGAGACCAATACTGGATCTCAGCAGATTGAACAAATCTGTACAAAAAGAAAAGTTCCGGATGGTGACACTGCAGTCCACTTTCCCTTTTCTGGGTCAGGACAATTGGATGTGCTCGATAGATCTTCAGGACACATACTACCATATCAAGATGGACAGACGCTCCATGAGATTTCTTTGCTTCCGGGTAGGGGCCAGTCATTACCAGTTCAGAGCTCTGCCCTTTGGTCTCACCTCAGCCCCCAGGGTGTTCACCAAGTGTATGACAGTAGTCACAGCTCACCTGAGGCGTCAAGGATTCCAGGTGTTTCCCTATCTAGACGACTGGCTCCTGACTGCTACCACACGAACACAGTTGAGTAAAAGCAATCAACCTTTATCCAAACACAGAGCTTTCGGGATAGCACCCTTCTTCAATGATTAACATAAGGCACAATTAAAATTCATTTTAAATACACCCACAACACGTCACATGGCCTGCAGCCAAAGTCGTGTGACCAACTACATCAGCATATAAAACAGTTTAATTACATATTTAACTACATATTTAACAACCCAGTGCACTTGACTTATGTATTATGTATTAACTATAAATCAGGTGTAAGATTATAAACATTTTCTGATACCTTTGTCTTCAGAAAAAATTATTTTCTTTATAAAAAAGTTTTCCAATGTATGTTACTTGAATATTTTTATCTTTCCAATAGGAAGTTTAAGTATTTTTCCAGTAACTACTTCAGTTTATTATGCTGTAACCTACAAGTATCGGTTTTAGAGACACTGCTGCATTTAGACCTGGATAAGTGTCTGCTGACAAATGAACTATCCATTCGTACTCCCTAATCTCCAGTAGATTACACATGTCACCCCCTCTCAATGTTTTAGTTAACATGTCTATTACTCTAAACTTAAACGTATGCTCATCACCTTGTTCCTTTATATGCTTAAACAAGGCGTTTTTTTTCACATTGTTTCCTAATATTAGATTTATGCTCAACTATACATTCCTTGAGTCTCCTTGTTGTCATTCCAACATAAAATGAAGGGCATGCAACGCAGGTTGCTATGTAGACAACAAAGCTAGATGTACACGTAGCTATACCATAGAAGTTATAAAGTTTATTTGTGACTGGGTGCTTAAAGGCACTGTTGGACCTCAAGCCATCACCCGTAGCAGGTGCTATGTCACTACAACAACTACAGTTGTAACAGCATATCGTACCCCTGCACCTCCCCTCTGGTTGACCAGTGACATTGCGGATGAAGTCCTTGTAGCACAGCAGAAATTTCAATGACTTCTTGTTCCTATAAGTGAAGGAAGGTGTACTGCCTACCAAGGCTTTGATGTCATCCTGTGCTAACAATATTCTCCAATATTTAGTTATCACACGCCTAACAATATAAGTCTTACTATTGTATGATGTGATGAATCTTACTTTTACATCATTGTGCTTGTCATCTATACGGTTAACATTGTTCTCAATACTGGATGAAAGTACAGGTTTATATAGTGTCTGCCTATTGTTTTCTACCATTTCCCTTGTGTTCTTTATTAGTATTTGGGGATATCCACTTGCTGTGAACTCCTCACATATTTCATCCATTTGTTTTGAAAAAAACCTCATCTATATTATTTAGCCTACTCACCCGTATAAGTTGAGCTTTCACTATACCTTTGAAAATGTGGGGAGCATGCATACTAGAAGCTTCTAGGTAAAGTCCAGACGATACTTCCTTTTTATAAATGGTGGTGACAAACTTATTATCTCGTATTTTCAGGGTTACATCCAGAAAATTAATGCTGTTATCTGAGTACTCCATCTTAAATTTCAAAAAAGATGTTGTATTATTTATATAGCCAACGAAATCTGTCAAATCAGTGGGGGGACCCTCCCAAATGAGAAAACAATCATCTACGAATCTTTGATAAAAGTGTATGTTGTTATTCACAAATCTACCACCATCATATAGATACATCTTTTCCCATTGGTACAATACTATGTTGGCGTATGTATTGGCCACAGGGGTGCCCATTGCCACACCGGTCAGCTGTAAATAGTGTTTTTCATTGAATATAAAGACATTGTTTCGCAATACTACGTCCAACAGCATGCAGATATTCTCAGTATGTCTAGGTGTAAACTTTGAATTCTGTATAAGAAAATCACGTATTAACTCTATTCCAAAATCTATTGGAATTACAGTAAACAGCGAAGTGATGTCTAGCACAACCATGTATAGGTCACCTCGTCCCCAATTTAGCTCCTTCATATTTAGCTGCCACTTGTTCAGTTTTGTCAAAAAATCTGTTGTATCTTTGATTACTGTGGTACAGAAAGATAACAGTGGTTGTAGTTGTCTCTGTAGATACAAGGAGATGGGTTCCGTGACTCATCCATTGCCAGAGACGATGGGTCACATGGGGGGGTTATCCTTACATTTATGGACCTTAGGGACACCATATAGTTGTGGTGTTATTGGACTAGTCACTGTAGAAAAGTGGAACAAGTCCAAGGTGATGTCCCCAGATAACTGAATCTCATATATGCACATATTGACATAAGAAATGCATTTCTTCACTTCTAAACATGATATTAATCTAAACGCTGTCTCATCCCTAAGCAGACTTAAAACTGATTCAATATATTTAGTTTTATCCATAATAACCAAGGAGCCCCCTTTATCCGCTTGCTTTATAATTATACTGGGTTCCTGTCTCAATTCTTTCAAAGCTAGATTTTCAGTAAATGTAAGATTAAAGGTATTACTATTTGCCTTCACATCATATGAATTCCTTAATTCAATTTCACATAAATCATTAAAGGCAATCAATAAAGGTATATTGTTCGGAATAAACGTGCTGCGCCTCTTGCAATTACTTTCAGATAATGTTTCACTTTTAAAAATTAATTTCAAACTTAAATTTCTTATAAACATTTTCAAATCAGTTAAAACATTAACTATATCATCGCTACAAGTTGGAATAAATCCCAATCCTTTACTTAGCAGTGAATAATGTCCAGCTCCTATATTAAAAGAAGACAAGTTCAATGTACCTGCCATCACTTTCTGGCTAGTTTCACTTGTTTTGGCGAAGTTGAAAGTTTGCGTTTATTGTCCACCATTATAGGTCCCTTTGTTGCCATTCTGCCCCTTGAGACAGACCTAGATGGTGTCCAAAATATGAAGGAGCTAAATTGGGGACGAGGTGACCTATACATGGTTGTGCTAGACATCACTTCGCTGTTTACTGTAATTCCAATAGATTTTGGAATAGAGTTAATACGTGATTTTCTTATACAGAATTCAAAGTTTACACCTAGACATACTGAGAATATCTGCATGCTGTTGGACGTAGTATTGCGAAACAATGTCTTTATATTCAATGAAAAACACTATTTACAGCTGACCGGTGTGGCAATGGGCACCCCTGTGGCCAATACATACGCCAACATAGTATTGTACCAATGGGAAAAGATGTATCTATATGATGGTGGTAGATTTGTGAATAACAACATACACTTTTATCAAAGATTCGTAGATGATTGTTTTCTCATTTGGGAGGGTCCCCCCACTGATTTGACAGATTTCGTTGGCTATATAAATAATACAACATCTTTTTTGAAATTTAAGATGGAGTACTCAGATAACAGCATTAATTTTCTGGATGTAAACCTGAAAATACGAGATAATAAGTTTGTCACCACCATTTATAAAAAGGAAGTATTGTCTGGACGATACCTAGAAGCTTCTAGTATGCATGCTCCCCACGTTTTCAAAGGTATAGTGAAAGCTCAACTTATACGGGTGAGTAGGCTAAGTAATATAGATGAGGTTTTTTCAAAACAAATGGATGAAATATGTGAGGAGTTCAAAGCAAGTGGATATCCCCAAATACTAATAAAGAACACAAGGGAAATGGTAGAAAACAATAGGCAGACACTATATAAACCTGTACTTTCATCCAGTATTGAGAACAATGTTAACCGTATAGATGACAAGCACAATGATGTAAAAGTAAGATTCATCACATCATACAATAGTAAGACTTATATTGTTAGGCGTGTGATAACTAAATATTGGAGAATATTGTTAGCACAGGATGACATCAAAGCCTTGGTAGGCAGTACACCTTCCTTCACTTATAGGAACAAGAAGTCATTGAAATTTCTGCTGTGCTACAAGGACTTCATCCGCAATGTCACTGGTCAACCAGAGGGGAGGTGCAGGGGTATGATATGCTGTTACAACTGTAGTTGTTGTAGTGACATAGCACCTGCTACAGGTGATGGCTTGAGGTCCAACAATGCCTTTAAGCACCCAGTCACGAATAAACTTTATAACTTCTATGGTATAGCTATGTGTACATCTAGCTTTGTTGTCTACATAGCAACCTGCGTTGCATGCCCTTCATTTTATGTTGGAATGACAACAAGGAGACTCAAGGAACGTATAGTTGAGCATAAATCTAATATTAGGAAACAATGTGAAAAAAACGCCTTGTTTAAGCATATAAAGGAACAAGGTGATGAGCATACGTTTAAGTTTAGAGTAATAGACATGTTAACTAAAACATTGAGAGGGGGTGACATGTGTAATCTACTGGAGATTAGGGAGTACGAATGGATAGTTCGTTTGTCAGCAGACACTTATACAGGTCTAAATGCAGCAGTGTCTCTAAAACCGATACTTGTTAGGTTACAACATAATAAACTGAAGTAGTTACTGGAAAAATACTTAAACTTCCTATTGGAAAGATAAAAATATTCAAGTAACATACATTGGAAAACTTTTTTATAAAGAAAATAATTTTTTCTGAAGACAAAGGCGTCAGAAAATGTTTATAATCTTACGCCTGATTTATAGTTAATACATAATACATAAGTCAAGTGCACTGGGTTGTTAAATATGTAGTTAAATATGTAATTAAACTGTTTTATATGCTGATGTAGTTGGTCACATGACTTTGGCTGCAGGCCATGTGACGTGTTGTGGGTGTATTTAAAATGAATTTTAATTGTGCCTTATGTTAATCATTGAAGAAGGGTGCTATCCCGAAAGCTCTGTGTTTGATAAAGGTTGATTGCTTTTACTCAACTGTGTTCGTGTGTTTTACGTTCTAATATCATTGGCAGCTGTGATTCTTGCTCCTGACTGCTACCACCAGGCGTCAACTCTTAGAGGCACGGGATTATACAATCACATCATGCACTCAACTAGGCATTACAGTAAATTTTGAAAAATCTGCCTTGTTGCCCTGTCAGTCTATCACATACATAGGAGCAGAATTAAACACGAAAGAAATGTTTGCAAGATTACCACAGGAAAGAGTTTCCACTATTAGTCAACAAGTGTTAATTGTAATGCAGAGCAAAAGGGTTCAAGTCAGACATGTCCTCCAAGCTCTAGGCTCCATGGCAGCTGCCATTCTTCTTGTCCCATTAGAGCGTTTCCACATGAGAATCCTTCCGTGGCTTCTTTTCATGCAGTGGTCTTTCCAGGAACTACCCATGTCTCGCATGATCCTGCTCACAGAAATATGCAAAAGGCACCTTTCTTGGTGGATGGTCTCCACACTAGTAATTCAGGGCAGACCTTTCATACAACCCCCTCTGGTAGCCACAGTGACCACGGATGCCTCCCTGATAGGGTGGGGGGGGGCATTATCTAGGCAGGACAGTCCAAGGCACTTTGCAACCTCATGAGTACCATCTGCATATCAATGTCCTAGAAATGAGAGCGGTTCTCCTAGCGTTGCAAGCCCTTCAAGACTCTCTTCCTTCCGGGACCATTGCAATCCAAACGGACAACATGTCAGTGGTGTGGTACATCAACAAACAAGGCGGGATCAGGTCTTACCCCTTGTGTTGAGAAGCATTCAGACTGTGGTAATGGGCGATTTCCTCCCAACGTTTTCTGATAGCAACGCACATCCCCAGGAAATCCACCGTTATAGCGGACAGGCTCAGCAGAGCTATCCTCATGCCTCACGAGTGGTCTCTTTATCAGGAAGTTGCAGATCTTATCTTCCGCAAATGGGGACAGCCTTGCTGTGACCTATTTGCCACTCCTCTCAACAACAAATGCAGCAGCTACTTCTCCCTACTTCCTCTTCCAGTTCATATACCCAGAGATGCTCTAGTCCACGATCGGCCTCAGGGACTCCTTTACACTTTTCCCCTAATTCCAAGACTCATACAGAAAGCAAAATCATTGGGTTGCAAAATGATCCTCATTGCCCCATATTGGCCTCGACAAATATGGTTCCCGTTCCTACACCTCCACCTTCTGGATCAACTGTGGATTCTGGACCCAGTTCCAGATCTTCTGATTCACCAATCAGGCGGGTTGCACCAATCCCTTCAAACTCTCCAGCTCACAGCTTGGTTACTCCACTTCCAACCTTAGCCAGGCTTTCCAATAGCTCTCCAGCAGTCCGTGATATTATTGTTTCCTCACATAAGTCTACTACGAGGAAAACGTATGCTAGTAAATGAAAACGGTTTTCTTACAGGGCAGAATCTAGAAATTTGGATCTTTTCTCAGCCCCAGTCCATGAAATTCTTGAATTTCTAGTACAGCTTTTTCAGTCTGGTGTGGCTTCCACTACCATTAGAGTACAACTAGCTGCCTTTTCTAATTTTCATATCGGTATGTTTAATTCTAGCATAATGTCTCATAAGCTCTGCAAAGCCTTTATGAAAGGAACATCTCTTCTTAGACCCCCAGTTAGAGATTCTCCCCCTCCTTGGGATCTCAATTTAGTTTTAGCCTCCTTAATTTTACCTCCCTTTGAACCGGCAGCATCATGCTCTTTAAAATTTCTTTCTTGGAAGACACTTTTTCTGGTTGCTATCACTTCAGCTAGACGTGTCTCAGAACTTCAAGCACTATGTGTTCATCCTCCTTACCTGGTATTTCACAAGGACAGAGTTTCTCTGAGGACCAATCCATCCTTTATTCCTAAAGTCTGCTCAGAGAACAATTTAAATCAATCCATAGATCTCCCAGTTTTCTTTCCTAACCACAGCAACAAGGCAGAATACAAGCTCCACCAGTTGGATGTACACAGACAATTGCATTTTTACCTCCATAAAACTAAGGAACTAAGAAAGTCAGACCAGTTATTTCTTTCTTATGCTCTCAACAAACAGGGCTTTCCAGTTTCTAAAGTGACCTTATCCAGATGGTTATCTGATACTATTGCCTTTATTTATCAGTTACGAAATAAAGAGCTACCAGCTAGACCAAAAGTTCATTCCACTAGAGCATTAGCCACCTCTGTAGCTTTTCAGTCTAGGTTGCTCATCGACTCAATCTGTGCAGCTGCCACTTGGGCAAACCCCTACACTTTTATCTCTCATTACAAGGTAGATATGGTCTCCCGGAGCAGAGCTTCCTTTGGTTCTACTATTCTGAAGAGTTTGTTCCAATGAGCCACCCTGAATTTTAGGTGCTAGGGACACTGTCCCAAACAGCAAGAACAAAGGCGAGATGGACAACTTAACATAAAGAAGTTATGTACCTACCATAATGTTCCATGTTAGTTGTGTTCATCTCGCCTTCCTTCTTGCATCCCTCCCTCCTTCCTCCTTCCTAGATGATTGTGAGGAGTTCCCTTTTGTTTTCACTGGCTGAGCATCTTTTATTACTTCACATGCCAGGTAATTTATAACTCTTTCCTTGTTTAGGTGTATTGGACAACCAGTTTTTAGTAACTGGTTACTCTACTTATGTGTAGTGTGCGCTATCACAAACGAGATCTGGGTAGCTGACGCTGGGCATGCTGGGATAAGGGCTAGCCTCTAGCCAGTAAACAACTCTCGAGCTATAGAAGATGGCCGAGTCAGAACCGAGAATCGGCTCCAAACCCCAAACAGCAAGAAGGAAGGGAAGATGAAGACAACTAACATGGAACGTTATGGTAGGCACATAACTTCTTTTTCCCTCTCATTGGGACCCAAATTGTGCCTTAAAAAAAAGTTAACTCATTTTGCTTAGGAAAGTTAATTCGTTCTCCTTTTGAACCGCTCTTTTTGTTTCCTTAAAATTCTGTACCTTGACTTCTGCTAAAACAATCTCAGAGTTAGAAGATTACATGGCCTTTCCTCCTTTCCTACGTTTTCATAAGGGAAGAGTTGCTCTTAGGACTAATCCATGTTTTATGCTAAAGTTATAAATTAAATGTCCTTGAGCCAGTCCAATCATTTACCGTTTCTTCCCTATTTCTCAACAAGGGAAAACGAATCCTACATTTCTTATATGTTGCTAAACAGCTGAGATTGTCTTTAAACAAAACTGTGTCGTTTAGGAAATTGGATCAAATGTTTGTCTGTTCTGAGGGGAAAAGTGGGTTTCCTATTGCAAAACAGACAGTTTACACAATTTTCAGATTGTCTTCTTCTTCTTTTCGTAGAACAATCTGTCCAAGCCAGGTCAAAGCTTACTGTACTGGAGTTACTGCTTCATCGGATGTCTTTTCAAGGGTCTTGACTCAAGGACTATTCTAGAAGATGGCACTTGGTCCTCCATGCACACGTTTACAAATCATTACAAAACTAATATATTTTCTAGAGCCAGATCTTGCACAACTGCACTTATTTATTTATTTGTTTTTATGAAAGGCGTGATGGTTGTAAGTAAAACCATAATTTATGAAATGTATTATATTTTTGTAGATGGACTTACTGTATGTGTCAAGGTTTTAAATAAAAGTATGAAAAAATATTGAACTAAAGACCATGATGTAAATATGTTTTTGGTCCCCTGGGACTGTACTGTTACTGGTCCAGCCCCCAGTACCAATGTCCACACTGTGTCTGCCAACTACTCTCCAACCCCCCTAGACTTTCTCCATTTTTGCTGGTGCTGGTCATGGATCCTGAGGGGGTCCTGCGGACTCGGCTCTTCCGTGCTTCCATCCAAGGGCGATTTTTTTTTTTTTATGACTTACCCAGTTTCCTTTTCCCAATCACTACACACTGTGTTTACATCTAAGGGCAACTCCCTTCTTTGCAGTCTTCCCCCTTAGAGAGAGTATGGATGAACATCCTCCCACCTGGGATGGACACGCCCATCCCTTCCCTGCCATACTGCCAGTCACCAGAGCCGCTAATCAAGCCCGGGTCATCTGGGCCATAGTCAAGGCTTTATCCATCTGTGCCACTGGATAGGCAGTGCCTCTTTTTCTTCTTTTGGAATTTATTTTGTAAGAAGCTACAGAGGACATAAGTCATAGTTTGAAGGGAGAGAGGGACAGAAGTGCACAGAAAATTAGGTCGAGGCTTCATAATATAGAACACTGAGAAGACGGGTAGTAGGTCTGGGTCAAGCAGTCATTACATACTGTCAGTATCAATACATTTGATTTCTGCAGTGACAACTTAAAGAAATTTAGGGCATTCACAAATTTTGTTAACCCCGAAGAAGACTTCATCACACAAAGCTATAGCATAGAGGCCTAATGTTGTAGTAGTAGTAACAGTAGTAGTTTTAGCAGTGGTGGTAGTAGTAGTTATAGCAGTAGTAGCACTAGTTATAACAGTAGTAGTAGTTATAGTTAGAGCAGGAGTAGTTATAGCAGTAGTAATATTTGTAGTAGTTGAAGTACTAGTTATAACAGTAGTAATAGTTATAGTAGTAATAGTAGTAGTAGTTGTAGCAGTAGTAGTAGTTACAGTTGGAGCAGTAGTAATAGTACTAGTTATAACAGTAGTAGTATTTATAGTTATAGTAGTAGTAGTAGTAGTTATCACAGTGGTAGTTATAGCAGTAGTAGTATGTATTTGGCGATAGTCCCATAGATTGTGGTGATTTACCCATTCTTGGTCCAGTGTTCTGATAGGGCCAGGAGTGGGTAAAGCATAATTACTGATGGTCCAGGAGATGGCAAACCATAATGACCACTGCCCCTTGTGATGCTTATGTAACAGATGTGTTTAAATTGGTGTTTCTTAACCCTTCTGTTGTGTAGTAGCACTTTGCACAGATATTGTGTTCCAGTCAAATAACAGCAGAAATACTGCAGTAATGATCTGCACACTTTTAGAATTGTACAGTGCATTGTTGGTTTGGTTTGCTACCATTGATACTGTGGCACTGTGACACACACTGATAGTTGTATTATTTATTTTTTAATTGCATATTGCTATGACTTCCACTGCTAAAGAGAATCTGTTTAGCCATTAAAGCAGCCCACAGAGTTGAGCTACTTTTAGAACTGCTGTGTAATACTATATCCTACTTGGAAACCACCACCATTCTGCATTCTATAACTGACATCATTTACACAGTACCTGTAAACCGTCACTGTATTTGTATTGTGCCCATTTCTCCTTGTGACCTATTTTTTTCATTCATCATTCACAGGACAGAAGTTGTTTAGACGATCTTCCAAGTGCTCTGAAGCTGGCAGTGAGGCAGGTTCATTAGCTCCTGCTGAAGAGAGGGAAAAGGAGGTACAACTGCCTGTAACTGCATCTGATAAACAGGAGCAAGAAGTTCCAGATGAGGTTAAGTTGTCTGAGAATTCACAGGTGGATTCTAAGGAGGAACCCGATGACAAATCCAAACTAACAGAATCACTAGACGAAGTAGAGATACAAGACAATGAACAAAGTTCTGCTCACACAGAGGATACTGAAGGCCTAAGATAATGCAGCTCTCTCAGACAGTCCCAGATTAAACTTTTTACCTATAAATGGCCGGCTTTATGAGGATAATAAACTGAAATTGTGAACAGTGCCACATGCTGCTACAGTAAAAAGTTACTGTAATGGAACTGCAGAAAACTAATGATGGTATTTATGGAATATCCTCCAAAGTCTAGAAGTATCTTCATTTACACTTTCTTGCAGTACCTTTATTGTTACTTGCAGATACATTAGGAAATTCTTAACAGTTTATATAACTACTTACAATGAATATGAAATGTTTCCTTTAAAGCGTTTTGTAGCTTTCTTGGGGGGTACACTGCGGTTCTGAAATTAAAACCATTAAAACATAAACTGTAGTCATTCTCACATTTACCAGATTGAAAAACCATAAAAAATAAACATTAGTCATTGTCACATTTGCCAGATTAAAGATCAGTATAAAGGACTAATCACATTCAGGAGACTGCAGATACATCAAGTTTACATAAAGAGTCTTCTTCTTCTTTCGGCTTTTCCCGGCTAGGGGTTGCCACAGCGGATCACCTGTCCGCCCATGATTGGCAGTGGAGTTTTATGGTGTCGAGTTGCCAGCCCAGCACACACTCACATCTAGGGCCAATTTAGAGTGTCCAATCCACCTACAGCATGTCTTTGGGATGTGGGAGGAAACCGGAGCACCCGAGGAAGCCCACGCGACCACATGGAGGACATGCAGACTCTGCACAGAAGGCACCCCAACCGAGGATCGAACCAGAGAACCTCTTGCTGTGAGGCAGTAATGCTAACCGCTGCACCACCATGGGCGCTCAAGTTTACATAAAGAGTATGGTCTCTTATTTCAGTGGAAAGAGCTAGAGGGAGCCCTTATCTCAATACTGTGATTGGTGGAGTCGTACCACATGCTGACAATACGTTCCATGTTTACATTTTTGAAGGTTTTTGTTGTCATTTACAGAAGCCACTGTAAGTTTTAATACAGAGTATGTTTTTGTCCCACTGTATACTGCTGAGAAGGGTCTAAAGCCCATTGTCACTTTCTCATGGGATGCATTGTGCTTGGGTATAAAGTAGTCTTAATGAAAACTGTTCTTACACTGGTTTAGGGTTGCCACCTTTTCAAATGCCCAAAGTGGAACATTTTTGGTATAAACATCAGATTTTGCTAGCCAAAACATGCCCATGACCAGTCCAAATGACAGAACTTCACTTTGTTGCCTACATAAAAGCTTATTGTTGTAGCATTTTAGTTGCTTATTCTGTTTCTTATAACATTTAGGTGTTTCAGATACAGAATAACTGTTTTATGCAACTATTACATAACATATAGGAAATACTTTTGCCCTAAAATCTCAGGACATTTGCCATTTTTACAATTTTTTTGCAGGACACAACTGCCCACAGAGGGACTGTCCCTCGCAAAGTGGGACAGGTGGTAACCCTACACTGGTTTGAAGGTTTATCAGGTAACACTAGTACTGTATTTCAGTTTCATATGTGCTGATAATAGTGCCCTCTAGTGGTACCAATAACAACTGTAACTTATCAGTCATTTTCATCTTGTAATGAGACCCCAGCAAGTTTGTACAAGAATGTTTTTTCAGGCAGCAATGCCCATTCAGGGCATTAGACTGAACAACATATAGTGATTTTCTTCGTTTTGACTACAAGTCTTTTGTTTCTTATGGAACTCTTGGACTACATTTGTGAATTGGATGATCTGCTTTTCTGTACCCTCCACGCATACAATATTAACATCCATACAAAAGTGAATGGTAGAAAAATTGGTTACAGTAAGAAGTCAGGCATACATGGGTTGCATGTAGTTTTTTAGGTTTTCTCTGTGTTCCTTTCCATGGCACAGTATGACCTAATACCTGCATATCTGTTTTATTTTTCTCCTTCAGCAGTGTTGGTCATAAATTATTATCACCATTATTGCAATGGTTACATCCAAGCTAGAAAGAAAACAAAATATTGCAATCTGACTTCAGGATTGAAGGCCACAGTCTGGCATTTTTACATAAACTTATGTGCTAGTCACTGTTTCTGTTTACTTTGCAAATCTTTAAATTATTTTGGTTAGAGTAATAACTTTTTGTTGTAATTTTCCCTTCAGTTTCTGTGTGAGTTCGCAGTTTGTAGTACATGGAATGGTGACTTTGAAATGTTGCTTTTTTTTCTTTTATTTTTTTTTTTACAATTGCTAACTAACATAGTGTCTGAGGTGTCGTTCTTCTCCATTCAGGTTGTAGTTTGCATAGCCATCGGTTTTCCACCTTTTGATGTTTGAGCATGGCAGTTGTATACAGTACAACAGACTATTGTAAAATTAAATAAGTTTAATAGTGACATTCAGCTCTTCTGCAGTGTGCAGTAGGTGTGTACATCTGTGCGTGGGTGTGTATGTGTGTCTGTATATAATGTATGTATGTGCATATAGATAGATTTTGTTGCCACAGCCTTTGCAGTCTTGTGATGTCATTGAGACTACATGCATCACTTGGATGAATGTAGGCAAGGATAGCCCATCTTTCACAAGGTTCTAAAAATGGTGAGTATGTAATGTTGATAAGGTAACCTTAATAGTAGTAGCAGCTCTTTTTTGCCATCTTGGGGGGGGGGGGGGCAGTGGTATTGCTAAGTGGTCCCATCTGATATGTCAGCTTAAGCAGTCTCAGATGTTCTTCGTTTCTTACTGCTGCAGTCTACACCATTGGGTTATCCATGTTGTGGTAGCCCTCAGTCAGTCCGAATACCAGAGTCAAGGTTTTGTGCATCGGCTGCTGTCGCTTACTGGGTGACATCACGTCATCCGAGCTACAAAGGAGAGCAGGTGAAGCCATTACCTCAGTCTTTCTTGCCATGGAGTCGGTAGCAGAAGCAATTCGCAACAGTGCCGGTCAGCTGTTTCTAGATTTCAAACTTCAGCTAAAAACGTCTAAAGCTAAGTACCCCATTAGGGATCCTTCCTTTTTCTTGCACTAACCGATGTCCAAAAAAGTCAATAACTGTCTTGCCTGTGGAAAGGAAATGCCACACCAAGACTTCCATTCTTACTGTGTCACTTGCTTAGGCCCAGATCACGACGTACCCCACTATCGGTTCTGTGCCCTCTGTAATGCTAGAACTATTCCTCATAGAGCTCTGTTTGTAGCCAGTTATTTCCGTCTTCCATCTTCGATTACCTATATGGCTTTTGTCAGTCAGCATACTGTATATCTTCTGAAAAAACATAAAGATAAGGATAGAGACAGACCGCATAAGGCCAAGCCTTCCGACACCACTGCTAAAAGGGTCGTGAGTTCTTCTGAATTCAGTGAGATGCTTTCGCAGCCCCCAACTCAATTACTTCACAGGCCTCTACTAAGACCCTTTTAGAGTCCTGTATGCAGCAGATGTCTGCATCATCTAACAAGCCTTCGGCTCTCTCTCCCTCAGTTGGGTCTGGAGCCGCTAAGCAGGCACCGGCTTCCGAGGATACCGCTCGCACTTTGGATTTCATTTCAAGGCCTTCACCCTCTCTTCCGACTAACACACCGACGGCACTGAGAGATACCCTTCAGGCCAGATTTAGACCCTCTCCTAAGAAAACAGCAAAAAGTCACCATTCCACTATTCCTCCCCCCTCCTCAAAGTAGAATGCTTAAAATGGCAGAGGATCTCATCACTTTCATCTGGGGTAATCAGGCCACTCCAGCCAAAAGAAGAAGGGAACCTTCTCCAGACATCCTATCAGATTTAGACTCAGAGGGATCTTACTCCTCTGTTTTTGAATAGGAAAATCCTCTTACTGCCTATGAAGACTCAGATGCAGAGGAATCTATTCCTTCTGCATCACCTCCAGCGGACTCTTCCTTTAGGGAAACCTTACACACCCTCAGGTACACTTCCAGTGGGAATCAACGGATTTCCCTCAATCCACAAAATTACTAAGAGAGTTTCTGGACCTACCCCAGCATAGGTCTCTGGCCATCCCACCCATCTTGGAGGTGGCAGATGATGTTTACCAAGAATCCATCCTTACCCCTGACACCCTTCCACCTGCCCCCAGAAAACCTGACAGGTACTACAGGGTACCTGACTCACACAAATTCCTCTGCAGAAATCCTGTAGCAAATCCAGAGGTGATTACTCGGGAACCTAAGGGAGTTAAGGCTACCTCTGCAAAGAATCCTACTCCCTCAGACAAAGAATCCAGAGCCCTAGACAGATGGGATAAAAAAGTATATACCTCTGCAACGTTAACTTTAAGGGGTCTCAACTGTCAGTTCCATATGTTAAAATATCAGCAGCACACTTTGGAACTTTTGAAACAGAAAATTTCTGCTTTACCAGATTTTGCTAATAATAGAGATAGCAGAATTACTGCACTCTTCATCTCAGGTGGCAAAGCACTCGAACTGTGGATTTGACAACTAGAAGCTTCTAGCAGGACAGCAGTGACAGGATCTGTTATCAGAAGACATGCATGGTTGAAGGAACAACCTCTCCCTGATCATGTCAAAGCTAAAATCATAGACTCACCTCTTGACAAAGACCACTTGTTTGGACAAAAAACTGAAGAGGTACTTAAAAAGATGGAAGACAAAGCAAAATCGATGCAGACTGTTAAAGATTTCCTTCAAGTACAACCTCCTAGATTCAGCAGAAATTTTCCTTCTAGACACTGGTCCTTTCCTGCACCAAACAGGCAGGCACAAGGCAAAACCCTTAGGGGCAGACCCACCAGGGCTCAAACTCAGGGCCAGCAAAGAACTAAACAGTGGCCTCCCCTCTAACTCTAGAGCAGGGAGTTCAAAAATAACCCTGTATGCTAAAAACTCTCAGTGACTACTTTTCTCATCTCTGCCTCCCTCCACCATACCAAAAGCTAGGAGGAAGGCTATCTCTTTGCAGAGAAAATGGGAACTTTATAACAAAAGATCAATGGGTCTTAAAAATCATTGCTCAGGGGTACAAATTCAATTTCCGAGAACTACCACCTCCAAAAGTGTACTCAAACCTACCTCCAAACCAGTGGGCAGAAGCAGTAAAACAAGTGCAAAACCTAATAGCCCTAGGGGCAGTAGAACCTGTGCCTCCAGAACAACTTGCAAAATGATTCTATTCCAGATTATTCCTTGTACCCAGGAAAGAGGGAACTTGGCGTCCCATCCTGGACCTATCCTTTCTCAATACTTTCCAGATAATCCCAAAATTCAGAATGCTTACCTTACAACAGCTTCTACCAGTGCTGCCAAACAAAGCTTGGATGATCACCTTAGACCTAAAAGAGGCTTACCTGCACATCCCAATAAGGGAATCTTGCAGAAAATTCCTGCGCTTCAAAGCAGGATCATTACACTTTCAATTCTCTGCTTTGCCCTTTGACTTATCTACTGCTCCCAGGGTATTCACCAGATGTCTAGCTCCTGCCATTGCCTTTTGCATGCAAAACAATGTACAGATTTACCCTTACCTGGACAACTGTCTCGTCCAGGCAGACTGCAAGGAACTGCTCCTACAGCACCTCTCATTTGTAAAAACCCTACTCACCTCTTTGGGGTTCACTATCAACGAAAGGAAATCAAAACAAACACCTACCAGGAAAATCATATTTCTGGGAGCCTTACTGGACACAGAACAGCAAATGGCCTTTCTGTCCCAGAAAAACAAAGATTCTTACCAAAATACTTCACTACTCTGGCCTCCCAAACCCAGATTTCTTCCAGGAAGTTCCTACAAGCTCTAGGATACATGACCTCATGTGTCCTCCTGGTATCTTTGGCCAGACTACACATGAGGAATATTCAGTGGTACCTAAAGAACCTATAGTGTCAACACTCTCAGCCTCTGGACGCCTCCCTGCCTGTGATTCCTTGCATAAGATCAGAGTTCCTCTGGTGGGCCCAGGCCTGTGCTCTGAAAAAGGGACTTCCATTCACCCTCCCTCCATCAGACCAGACCATAACTACAGATACTTCAGACATAGCCTGGGCTGCCCACCTCGAAGGCAGATGCACCCAAGGTCTCTGGGATGCTCAAATACCACCCTTGCACATCGACCAAAGGAAATGATGCAGTGCAAAACTCTCTGGCA
This sequence comes from Protopterus annectens, assembly GCF_019279795.1. NCBI lineage: Eukaryota > Metazoa > Chordata > Ceratodontiformes > Protopteridae > Protopterus > Protopterus annectens. The sequence continues at coordinate 149,332,939 of NC_056746.1, forward strand.
TCCTTCAAACCCTACCTCAAACCAGGGGTTCTTCTCATAAAAACAGACACCACCACAGTCGTGGTACATCAACAAACAGGGAGGGACTCAATCATACCCCCAGTGCAGACTAGCCATGAACCTGTGGCTAGCAGCCTCATCCATGGGACTACATCTTGTAGCCCAATACCTACCGGGCATCAACAACACCCTAGCAGACCAGTTAAGCAGAGACCTGCTGGCCCTACACGAATGGGAAATCCACAGAGACATTTTTCTGCAAATTACCCACACATGGGGACCCCCCAGGTGGGCTTCTTTGCCTCTCATTTAAATCACAGAGTACAGAAATTCCGCACCAGGGAGTATCATCCCCTGGCCTGGAAGGTTGATGCCCTGACCTTCACTTGGAATACCCTCTTGTGTATGCATTCCCACCTATTCCTCTCATTCCAAAAGTATTAATCAAGATAAGGGAGGAAAAACCAAAAGCAATACTCATTGCCCCAGATTAGCCCAGACAGCATTGGTGCCCACTGCTGCACAGCCTATCTCTCCAGCCCCCCTGGCCGCTACATCTGATACCTCATCTGCTATCCCAAACCAACAAGGAATCTATGCTAAGCAAGTTCTTGACATCATCACAGAAGCCAGAAGGCCCAGCACCAGAAAATCCTATGCTGGAAAATGGAAAAGATTCTGCTCCTGGAGCCAGTCCAAGGGGGCAGACATTCATCTCCCCTCCATTCCTCTTATTCTAGATTATCTGGCTGAGCTTCTTAATAAGGGTCTCTCCTTCTCCACCATAAAGATCCATGCCTCTGGCATCTCTGCACACTTTGATACAGAACAGCCATTGTTCTCCCACCCTTTTATCAAACAATTCCTTAGAGGAGCCTCTAATATCAGGCCTCGCAGAAGACAGCCCACCCCAGCCTGGGGTCTGAACTATGTTTTAGAAAAGCTTACTCTGCCCCCCTTCAAGCCTGCATCATCCTCAGAATTAAAGTACCTGTCTTGGAAGACTGCTTTTCTCCTGGCTATCACTTTAGCCAGGAGAGTGTCAGAGCTTCAAGCTTTAATAGCCATTGAGCCATTTATCATCTTCCATGCAGATAGGGTCTCCCTGAGAACCAACCCCTCCTTCATGCCAAAGGTGGCTTTGGATATTACCCTCAACCAGGCCATCCACCTGCCCACCTTCTTCCCTAACCCTCAGAACAAGGGGGAAAGGATACTGCATTCTTTGGATGTGCACAGGCAACTCAGATTTTATCTGGATCGTACAAAGACATTCAGCAAAACTGACCAGCTCTTAGTCAGCTTTAAAACAGGGGCACAGGGGAAACCAATATCCAAACAGACCATTTCCAAATGGGTAGCACTCTGCATCCAATTTTGCTACTCCATGCATGGAAAACCATCCCCTAGGACCATCAAAGCCCATTCCACTAGGGCAACCTCTACTTCCACAGTTTTCCTTTGAAGGGTACCCACCAAGGACATCCTGGAAGCTGCCACGTGGACTTTAGTCCACACCTTCACCAAGCATTACCATCTGAATCTATTCTCAAACGCTAGGGCTGGGTTTGCCTCTGCAATTCTGCAGAGCATGCTCTCCCAATCTTAAGTTTCTATCAACCTTCCACCCTTTTCCTCAGCTTTGGTAGTCTTCCCAATGGCGAAGACTGCAGAAGTGAGAAACGAAGAACATAGTACAGCTGTGTACACTCATCATAAATATAGATGTTCGAGTGTTCTCACTGCTGCAGTCATGCTTTCCCCCCTCCTTCCCCCTGATATCTGCTGTCCTTAGAGAGAGAGAGACACATTTCTATGGGGGTCTCTTACCCCAGGACTTCTAATAAGTATTAAAATTGGACTTCTGGTTGGTTAAGACAAGAAAAACTGAGGTAATGGCGTCACCTGCACTCCTGTATAGCTCAGGTGACCTGAAGTCACCTAGCAAGCGACAGCAGCCAACACACAAAACCTTGACTCTGGTATTTGGACCAACTGAGGACTACCACAGCATGGATAACCCAGTGGTGAAGACTGCAGCAGTGAGAACACTCGAACATCTACATTTATGGTAAGTGTACACATCTGTACTTTGTGTGACTTACGTGGGATGCATTTCCATCTGTGTATGCATCACAACTTGTTTACTTTCCTGGAATATGGTTTCAGAGGGCATTACTTCTAAATAGGGAGTCTGTCATGTAGAAAAACAGTGCTGCATTATGTTAAGTAGTCTTGATGTTTAATGGTTTGCACCATCCATTAATTTTGAGGGGGATGGGGTTGACATCAGGGTTTTTCTCTAGAATGCTAAGAACTTGTTGAGTGCTCACACACACACACACCTGGACATAAGTTCTCCATCTAGAGTTATGTTGCTAGCTACAATTAATAAATCACATAAATCAGCTGTTTTTCCTTAGATGAGAGAATCATGCCTGGGATGCCTATCCTGCTCCCTGTTATCACTAAACTATCCTTGGCTCGGGTGTTGGATCTAGACTTTCCAATAGCATAAACAGTAGGACTGTTGTGGGCCCAGTGGGCCAGCTTGCTGCATAAAGTGATTTAAACAGGCACCCAGCCTTCAGTGAATTTCACTCTGTCTTCCTTTTTAGAAAAGCTCAAAAACTAAAAAACATAGTAGTTCACTTCCTAGTCCATTAGAACCATGATGCATTTATTGTGACAAAAAAAATATGACTGGTGGGTAGCCATTTGTGATGTCACAAGGCCCGCAATATCACAAAATGTAGAATATTGCACAAAATACAGTATATTCTTCATTTGAGAGAGAGCGTGAAATAATTTGATATGTCTTAACAAGTATGGCCAGTTCAAAAAACGTACCAACCGGTGATAAACAAGTAGTTTTACCATGGTAAAAATAAAACTAATATTGAAAAGTACAGTACATTGTTACTTTATCACATGTGGCTGTGAGTAATCGTTACTGATCTTAAGATTCCATTCAACCAGCCGTTTAACATGTTCAACTGTGAATTGAGACACCAGCAAATGGGGGTGGGTTCTTGAAATAATCCACTACTAATTCTTGACTCATCCCTAGGCTTACTATAGTCCAATAGCTCTCCCATTAATGGTGTCTGTGTTCTTTTGATATTTACTTGGTTAAATGTGCTTCCTGTTATGGAACTTTGTAACATGGAGAAAATGTTTTTTTTTATTTGAGAAGTTCTGTTCTTTCAAACTGTGCTTAAATGTCCTGTAAAATTATGGTTGTTGAGCATACCTCTCAAATTCTAAGTTCAAGAAATGTGGACAAAGCCAAAAGTAATTGGGGGGGACAAAATTAGATACCTAATTTAAATATTGCTCATACAAACTTAGAAACTTGCTAGAATAATAGGTTTTGCATTAAGATATATTTTCTGAAGGATTTGAAGTCTGAAAACAAATGTATGTTATTATTTAGTGGCTTCAGTTGTCAGTGATTTGCCAGAAAAACACAAATTTTATAAGGAGAAGATCAAAATTATGAGGATCAAATCTGGACAGTTGAGTGAGAGGTTTCTAGTAGAGCAGTACATAGTAAACTAAATTACTGATTGCTCAACAGACCTAATTCACACAGTGCTTTTCAGACTGTTTACATGTGATTCAATATTTTAAATGTAGGAAAATGTACTGGAAATTTTATTTTTGTTTAAAAATACATTTAGATTTAGTAATATGTTTCTGCTAACTCAAATCTGTAATCCTGATTACAGGGATCTTAACTTAGTCACTGATTTAGCTTCCAGATTTTATTGTTTAACTCCTTTCCCCATAATCACACCAAGTCCTTAGATTGTCTCTGGTATCTCAGGCACACCTGGCTTGCCCCTGCAAATATTTTATGTAGTCTTTCTAGGGTATAGAAATGTACATGGAGAGATTTCCATCCATATATTCAGAATTTCCTGGATTTAGCTTTGTCCTATGTGTAGGCATCTCTCCCTACACTCGTCGTCTAAAAATGCAATCCCATTTTGTTTCCCATCCTAGCTTCCTACTTCTCCAAAACCTGTTATACAACCTGCTAATTACTGTCCTAGTAAAAGCTGCTTCTGACCTAGCCTGCATTAGTAAGGTAATTATCTTTGGTATTCTTTCCTGTTGTTGTCCTCTTTCTTCTCTGCATGAGGGCAGCTGTGTTTGTTGTCCTTTGCTGGATACTGTTGTCGCTGTTTGTATACGTCTCTTCCTACTTCTATGTAACTTGTCTTGATTGCTTTTCTACTGATCAGATCACATTCTGGCTTTAGTAAAGAATAACCTTGAATTGTGGAAGATGGTTACTGCTTGCATCTACCAAGCTGAACTTTCTAATTTTTCTTACCCTAAAATGGCATGGTCTAGCTGCCCACTTCTAGGCAATACCCATTCTTTTGTTCTTATATTATGGCTGATTTGTCAGGGCTATCGGCTAAAAAAGGAACTTTGATACAAGTTTAATAAGTTAAATTATTGCAGTTTTTTCCTTTATTCATGGATAGGGTTTCATTATAACATATAAAGTATGACAAAAAGGTACTTTGCCTTGTCTCTGACTTTCTAAATGTGTTTATCAAAAAGTAAGCAACTCTTGATCCAAAATTATATTGAGGTATTACGCTGTGCTACTTCCTTTCTATTTATATTAATATATCCTGAGAGTACTTTCAGTAATCTATCTTTGGTTTTGCTTCACCAGGTATTTCCTTTGTTTTTATTTTTGACCTGTGCTGTTTCCATTAGTTGCTGCCAGCATGAGTGTCACCTGCTGCCCTTTAACTTTTCCCATTCATTCTAATATAGAAGTAAAATTATGGGCTGAGAGAGTCAGTACCCTTCATTTCAGAAACTGGGAATGGAATTTCTGTATAGCATAAATTGCCACCTCCCCACATAAACACACACAGGTTTATAGGTATGTACTATATACTTCATAGACAAGCATATCTCTATGCCCCAAAGCCACTGCAGAGACCACATCAGCATTTTTTGACAGTTGTGCTTTGATTGCCCAGGTATCTCTAAGGACTGCAGTTTATAAATAATGTTCCTGTCCCCTTATCCCCAGAGCAAGACAAGCCAACAGTCACAGCCAGATATTCCTTTGTCCATTGGTTGGCTGGTACTTCAAGGCATTGCTGTAGATTACCACAGTGTAGATGGATCGGTCTACCTTACTCCAACAAGCCTTGGTTTCTGTTTTATTAACAGTGAACACCAGGCCACAGGAGTTCAGTAATGTCTGTAGATATTCAAATATTTTCTGAAATCTTGTCTATACAGAAGGAAGGTCATCCCAACTGTTAGTTGTACAGAATCTTCTGCCTATTGATTAAAGACGTACTCTTATAATATTGACATATTTGCATAATTGGAAAAGAGAAAGGGATTCTGGACAGAACCATGAAGGCAGGGTGTTTTCTTCTTTGGATTTGAGGTTGAACTGTTTCATTTAAAAGTTTGCAGTGACCCCTTTGAATAGTTGTGAATCCACGAAGTGTCGACATTTGAGATAAATGCAGTGTACTCCACAGAAGTGTGTGTGCGCGCTACAGTGCTGTTTCCCCTTTTAAGGTAAGTTGCCAGGTAGGCAGTGAGACAAAGCCTGTTATTAGATGCGTTCTCAAGTAATTATTGGCATTGAGCACCATCAACACCGTAGCTAAAGATATAAGCTGTGCTGAGTAGCTGAGAGGATTGAGTTATGTCCAAAAACGTTAGCTATACACAGCTGTACCCATTTTAGCAGTTACTACAGAGGACTAAAGCTTCCACTTGTTAATGAGCTGCTTCCAGTTCCAGGGGTTTGAATCTTTCCACCCTCATTTACTGTGTGACCCTGACTGAGTAAGTCACTTAACTAGATAGAGCTTTGGAGCAATTTGAAATTTTGGGCTAAGATTCATAATGGTCTCCTGGACTCCATGCATACTATGAATTTAAGGCAGTAGACTGAGATGTGCTTTGAACCTGTAGTTACCCATATTGTCATTTGGGTTTCCTTTGCGGTTTGCTTCCATAGTTTAGGTACTCGTCTATATTTCTGTTCCTGCTGTTGGACACGGTTTGTTTCCTAAAGCATATAATCCCAGGCATGTTTTGCTTACTAAATCTGCAAAAAATGTCTGAAATATTTGCTGTAAATTTGAGACAGGATATACAAATGTTTTTATTTTGCCATAGCCAAAGAATGAATGCAAGCCTCTAAGATTAATGTCTTACTATTCCCCAAAATATTCCACTGTTTTTTAAGCTTGTTCCATCTTCTGTCAAAACTCTTCCTCATCAGCTGACATGGTTGTCATTAACCTTTCTGAAGCTGCTCTGTTGTCCACTTGTCTAGTATAGTCTGGTCCTGGCCTCTGAATTTGCATACATTTTCTCCAAATGTTTAAATCCTACTACAGCTTTAAGCTAAACCAGGTTATTTCATCAATATCTACCACATTCCCCATGATGCTTTGAAGTTGGGGTGAGTATAATTAGGTTACTATATTAAATATGAATGACAGATGCCCTTTGACTAACACTATTCTGAAAGTGTTTGTACTGACATTTGTTTGCCTTTCTTTATGTAGGTTTACCCATACTATAGTGGCAAATGTTTGAAAAGGTTTTGCATTGCAGACTAATTTTGCTTTTACCTGTTTCTCTCTTTTGTGGGACACCATCTTACCAGTTTTTCACTCACCTAATTCAGTATCTTCATCCAGCTTTCTCTGTTTCCCTTTATTTCCTGTTGAACACACTGGGTACTAGCTCTAAATCAAAGGTTACCAAGCTAGGCACTAGTGGATGTGAGGTTGCAAACACCTGTCCTTGGATTTATACCTGTGCAAAATGATATTAGCAGCTCTGACCCACCCTGGTGTTTGAGGCTACTCTGCAAGATGACCATTCGGTTCCAAAACTATGCTGAACTGACCCTTCAAGAAAATAAATATGGGAACTCTCAATCAACCTCCTTTCTTAAATTTGACTGTCATTATTTCCTTTTACCTTTAACTATCCTTTTTTCAGTAACTGCTAGTCACAAAGCAAGATTGTAATTTGGAGTGCATGAAGCTTGCTATAGAAATGATCACTTCATTAACAAAAAAATATTCTTGTATATAACAGAACAAAACAAAATTAAGTAAATGTTGGGTTCTGAGTTTCCTCTAGGATATCACTGACAAGAGTCTGTTACAGAGGGTGTCATTGTGCAGTAATGTCTCACGTGTCATCTATGTGCATTATCAGTCAAACATTATTTAGTGAAAGGCTCAGAAAGGGGCATTACACTACTTACTAAGTACAGGACATTTGATCTTTACTGTATGGAAGCCGTCCTTAACTTCTGTTGGTCTTCATTTTAATTTCTTTAAATTTGTTCTGGCATTTTTATCTGTTTCTCCTAATGGACAGATAAAGTTTATTTAGGGAAGCTGTCTTCCTAATCAGTTTGTCACACATTATCTGGTGCAATGAAGTATGATAAGAATTTAAACTCAAAAAAGTTTGGCTTTTTGGTGTCATTGATTTAATAATTAAATAAAAAGGGTAATGTTAAATTGATATTTTAATCTGTACACTGACTTTATATGGCATTGTGCAATTCCTATTTAAAAGATTTCTGTCAAAATAGTACTAATAAATTTATGATACTGATGTTTCCATTAAAGAAAATAAACTATTTGTTTAAAAAAGCTGTTATTGAAAGAGTCATTCATTTACTTCATCCCTGTCACTTTTGCCATGTATAATTTGATGGAAAGGGCAAGCATCCATTAATGTGGTGATGGTATTTGAAAGAGGTGTTAGCTTTCACAAGTAAATAACAGAGTTTTAATTTTTAGCTTTGAGTCAAGAATAACACTTCAGGATGCACAAAGTATTGGTTTATTTCATAAACAGAGTTGGGAGATGGCCTACCAAGATTTTCAAATCAGTCTCAAAGAACAAAGGAAAACTTTATATTGTATGCCTTTTCTTATTAATTTCATGCATGCAGAATTTTAGCTTTTAATAAATTAATGTATTTTTAAATATTTTATGTCCTCGTGATCCTCGCTTAGAGCTTCACATGAACACTTGACAATATGCGTTTAAAACATAGACCATTTGGTCTAAGAATCTTATCCTTTGACCTTGTTACATTCAGTACCAGTACAGACTGTCTTACAGACATTCTTGCAGTGATTCATTCCCCAGCCTGAGAAGGCTCCGCGGAGCTTACAAAAGATTCCTGATACACGTTTTTTTTTTTCTTTCCTCCATTAACATTCTGAAACCAGGCTCTTTAACATAGTATAACACCATGACATTCTTTAACTCCTTCAGTGCTTACTTTGCTTTCAATTATCTGTCAGTACACTATAATTTGCTAATAAAGAGAATGGAGTTTTAAGGCACTTGAAAAATAAAACTACAACTTATGTGAAAGTGTATTTTGCATAATCATGCATCTGTTTTACCTTTTGATTTTAACATAAATGTAAACATTTTATTTGACTCATTTATAAAGAAACTGCAAATTAATATGCATTTTGTGAAGAATAATCATGAGACATATTTTTCCATAAAAGTCATTCCCTGTTTGACACTGTTAGTGTCACACAACATGCACTATATTTTATTTTTTTTACTTGATAAAATATGCTTTACCATTGTAGTATGAAAGGAGATATTGCCAGCCTGGCTAGGTAGAATTTTGTAAATAATTATATGTCATTTTTGAATATCGAAATGATTTATACAAGATGCTTGTGTTACAAATTTACTAGAACTGTATGCCATGTATATCAAACTGCTTGTACAGATGTATGTGTTGAAAACACTTTGCAAAGTGCTGTTTGAAATGTAACCACAGTTGTCATTACTGGAAGATAACAGAAATGTACATGCACTATTGTAACTGTTTAAATGTATATATTTTAACAGTAGAAACTGGGATACAGGAGGTTAACCTCAGTCTAGTAAATTTTAGAAAAACAACTGAAATTAAATTACTTTATAGCTAGGCCATAAAAGATGGTATCTTTCAGTTTTCAGTGCAGAAAGTGGGACAATGTCTACACTAAGTAACTTTCTGTATTTTCTTCAGGGTGAAGTAATTACTAGTCTTGAAAGCATAAAGAAATACAATTGTTTTATGACTTCCAGCATCTGCCAGAGATCTGAGGAGAAGACCTTGTCTGTATATTTTTACAGGTAAATGATAAATGCCACCAGATTCATCAATGGTTGTCTGGCCTGGGAACTAACAGTCCGATGACAAGAAATTATGTCATTCTGCAAGCTATCCCAGAAGTAATATTTTAGATATTAATTTGAGAAGTCTCTTAGTGAGACAGGGCATTCTGCATTCTGTCTTGGACCTGACAACTAGAAGATCCATTCACAACATCAGCTTTGCTGTACTAGTAAGTTCTTAGGTTATAGTAATTCTCTTAGATACAGTCAGGAATATAGTAAAGCTTAATTTAGATGTTTTTCTTCATTTATTGGAGACTGCCCTGCAATGTAGTTTTAAATATTTCCTGTGGTTTTGAACTCTGATGTCGCTGTGAATATATATTTAATGTTGTCTTGTTCTTTTATTATTATTAAATATATTTAAACCTTACATTGTGGCTGATCTGTGTAGAAGATATTTAAGTTTTGAGAGTATGTGCATGTTTATTTGGTGACACTGTGTGGGCCACTGCTAATAGCCTTGCTCTTGGTCAAACTACCATTTGTATTAATATTACACAGTAAGATTGGACACCTTTTGTTAAGAGCCTTAAAGTAGCTGATAAGGAGAGACTGGTAGGAGTAATAACTAACTTATAGTCTGCGTAGAAGGGGGCATAGATGGTAAACCTGTGCCAGCCTTTCCCAGGTGTGTGTGTGTGTGAGCTACTTGGGTAGGGACACAGACTGGTTGGACACGGGTGCTGGAGGTCTTGGCTTGGTCACTTGACTGAGATCTCTGCTCTCTAGCTGGGCCAGTGGTGAGTCGTATTGGGGATCGGGAGAAACCAGCCCTGGACTGACTGTGGTCTTTGTGTGCTCTTAAGGGAACTTGCAATTGATGCAGAGAGCTGCATCTGGAAATACTGTGTGTGCACTTGTTAACCTCCCAGTGTATGTCCCCCACTGGTGCCAGTGGTGAGGATTGAAGTTTCTTGATTACTGGTCCAGTGGTGGGGTGGCACATATTGGTGGGATATCCACATCACATACTGCCTGGCAGTGGTGGGATCACCACATTACATACTGAGATTCAGTGGCATGCATATTGAACTCCTTGAGCCTGTAAACAGTGTTCACTAAAGAAGGTGTTTATACTCTCAAGCAGCAACACTGTGGATATTCAAAGTTTCATATCATAGCTGTTTTATTTTTTTGTTAGCTTAGTCAGGGAGAGCAGGCAAGGATGTTAGCAGAGGACTATGGCAAGCTGACAAGGAGCCAGTTGGCTGAGATGTGCCAAGCCAAAAGATTGGTGCATGCCAACCTGACTAAAGTGGAAATGATTGCAGCCTTAACCACAGCTGCATCACAGACCAGCAACCAGGAGGACAACCAGACTGGCCTTGGGGATGTACAACTCTCAGAAAATAGACAGTTCAACTTTGCCTCAGAGGACTTAAAAAAATCTGTCTGGAGTTAGAGACTTGAACTGGAGGCCAAAAATTTGGAACTAGAATCAGCAGAGAGACTGTGGCAGAAGAAACAAATGGAATTAGAAGCAGCAGAGAGAATGAGATGTCTGGAAGCCGAAGAAAATGAGAGGCAGAGGCAACATGAAAAGGCAATGCTGACTGTTCACCAGGGTCATGGAGGTAATGTGGAAGGGAATAAATGAACCCCAGAAGCAATAAAGGTCACTAAAGTTCTTCCACAATTAACACAAGGTGATAATTTTGATTTTTATTCACATGTTTGAAAGGGTATGTAAACAGTATAATGTTGACCAAGGGCTCTGGTTACAGTTTCTGACCCCCTTACTCCATGGTAAAGCTGTAATTGCTGTTTCTAAATTGTCTACTGATTGCTTAAATTGTATTCATGAGCATAGATGCAAGGCAGGTGAAAGTGTGTGTGACTATATTGCTGAGTTAAGCACTTATTTTCATAGATGGGTGAGTGGGTATCAGGTCACCACTTTTGAAGGGCTGACAGAACTTTTGGTGAGGGACCATGCCCTTAACACTTTGTATGAGGACATGAGAATCTGGTTGGCAGATAGGGAATGCAATACCTCAGATGAGTTGGGAAAAAAGGAGACCTCTACCTAGCAAGCAGGGCCTCACTGCACAGGAAAGGGATACCCAGTGCTCCACATGAGTCTAAGGGAACTCACAGTGAGCAGCCTAAAAAACCTCAACAGAGAGTCCACCAGTAACAGGGGAAGCCACTAGTTCAGCTGCACAGCCAGGATCAAGGGTTGAATGTTTTAAATGTAATCAATGGGGCCATGTAGCACATAGATGTCCATGAAGGTAAGTTGGGGAACAAAAAGTAGGGAAGCCAGTAAATGGCAATGACAGAATGCCAGCAGTAAGTTGTGTGGAGACAATAAGGGTACCAAACTACCACAAGAGGTTACATCCTATCTTAGTAGATGGGAAACATGCCACTGCTTAGAGAGACACAGACTCTGACCTAACCATTGTGAAGCCTGAAATGGTTAATGAGGAGCACTACTTGCTTGGGCAGTTTACTCCAGTCAGAGCTTTAGGAAGGACCCCATTCTAAATACCTTTGGCTAGGGTTCACCTTCACTGGGAGGATGGGAAAGGAAGCAAGCAAGTAGGTGTGTTTGAGTATATCCCTGCAGATGTCCTGATATGAAATTATTTTGATAATGTAGTACTTTGTGTGCATGCAATTACATGCAGTCAGGCTTGGAGACAAGCATGTGGGTCTAGTAGCCTGGGGGGGGACCCAGACAGACTGCACACTTAAAGCCAGAACTGGTGAGGTGGTCACTTCAGAGAAGGAGCTACCCAGTATCAGTGAGACTAAAGGTGAGCAACGGCTGCTGGTGGGTAATGATGTTCCCTTGGACAGAGTGACTACAAGGGCAGAAGTGAGTAATAATACCCAGGCTGATAGTGAGGCACCACTGTTAGAGGATACCAGACTTCCTGTGGAAGAGGAGATGGAAAGGGTTGCAAAGAAAGAGTTGAGACAGGCTCATCTCTCAGACCCTACATTACAAGGCTTGAGGGAGGTAGCCAGAGTGGTCCCTGATTCTCAAGGAAAAGGGTAATCTGGGACAAAGGGTTACTGTATAGACAGTTGACCCCTGAGGGAGGGCTAGAAAGTGAGAGAATAAAGCAGTTCATAGTGCCCAGAGCCTACCATCTGGCACTTCTAGCCATAGCCCATGACATTCCCTTTACAGGTCATATGAGCATAAAATGTACAAGAGAAGTATTATGCAGAACTTTGGCCTGGGATTTCCAGGGTTGCAACAGGGTACTGCAGGATTTGTGAGCTGTGCCAAAAGGTAGGCAAGACAGGAGACAAGATGAAAGCTCCTTTATTGCCATTGCCAGTGATTTAGGTGCCATTTCATAGGGTAGTTATGGATATTATGGGGCCTCTGAGTACCCCAAGTTCTACAGGGAAGTATATCCTAGTGGTAGTACATTATGCTACCAGATACCCTGAGGTGGTGGCGCTGTCCTCCATTGAGGCAGAAAAGGTGGCAAATGCTTTGTTAGATATTTTCAGCAGGATAGGTTTCCCAAAAGAAATACTGAGTGACAGAGGTGCCAATTTCATATCAGATCTGCTGGCTTGCCTGTGGGAGTGCTGTGGGGTGAAGCACCTCAAGACCACCCCCTACCATCCCTAGACTAATGGTCTGATGGAGAGGTTAAACTCTACACTAAAGACCATGCTACAGGCATTTGCAGACCAGCTCAAGAGGGAGTGTAACAAATATTTGTCCTATCCGTTTGCTTACAGAGAGGTGCCCCAGAAATCCACAGGTTTTTCACTCTTTGAGTTGCTGTATGGGCATAGGGTGAGGGGACCTCTAGATTTGATTCATGATGAGTGGGAGGGTGAGTGAGAATCCCACAAGGAGTCTGCTGTGGCATATGTCCTAAACCTCAGGACAAGGTTTGGGGAACTCATGGGCTTGGTCGAGGAGAACCTGGCAGAAGCACAACAACAGAAAAAGGTCTGGCATGACAGGAATGCTCGAGCTAGAGAATATGCTGTGGGGCAGTGGGTTATGGCTCTCATTCTTGTCAGACACAACAAGCTGTAGGCAGCATGGGAGGGACCCTTCAAAGTGGTAAGGAAGGTCAGTGATGTTAATTACATGACAGAACTGCTAGGCAGGGGCACAAACTCCACCATGTTAACATGATCAAAACTTGCCATGATAGAGAGGCCCTGGTGCTAAGTATTTGCAGTGGGTGACAGGAGTCTGAGGGGGATCTGATCTCAGTGAGGTTCAGACTGACATCTCAGTGGAAGGGGCAGCAATGTCCCAGCAGCTATCCCCTACCCAGGTTTGAGAAATCCGAGCAGTGTTACAAGAGTTTGGTGGCATGGGGATATTCACTAGGAAACCAGGGTGTACTCACTTGGTGCAGTACCATGTAGATACAGGGCCCCAAATGCATATTATGTAGGCCCCTTATAGGGTGCCTGAGAGAGTCAAACAGACTCTGAGGGAGGAGATACAGGAAATGTTGGAACTGGGGGTAATCCAGGAGTCTGGCATTTCCTGGACCTCCCCAGTGATGCTGATACCAAAGAAGGATGGCAGCGTCAGGTTCTATGTGGACTAGGAAATTATATAGTCACATAGAGCCCGTTGCTTACCCCATGCCTAGGACAGATGAAGCCCTAGAGCAGTTGGATGGGGCTAAGTATCTTACAACTATTGATCTTACTAAGGGCTACAGGCAAGTGCGCTTGACTCCCAACGCTAGAGAGAGGTCAGCCTTTGTGACTCCTTTTGGCTTGTATGAGTTCACGAAGATGCTCTTTGGGATGGAAAATGCCCCAGTGATTTTCCAGAGGCTGGTAGATCATATCCTAGCAGGAGCAGGAGATTTTGCCCTTGCTTACCTGGATGATATTGCCATCTACAGCCATTCCTGGCAAGAGCACCTTAAGCATGTCAGGGAGATTCTGGGCAGACTACAGAGGGCATGGTTGACCATTAAGCCCAGTAAGTGTCAGATGGGTATGGCAGAGGTCTCTTACCAAGGACATAGACTGGGGAGTGGTTAGATCAGGCCAGAACCTGCCAAAGAGGATGCCATTCAGGCATGGCCTGCCGCTGTTACATTTAAGTCCACAGTATATTGTCGAAGAATTAACAGGAAACTTTTTTTGTTCAGTTTATAAAGGAAATCGGCAACAAAACGTAAATGTACATGCTGTTTCTGGATTTATTATAGACTGCTGTCTGAGTTTTTTTTTTAATACTTTACTGGGGCAGATTTGTCTTTTTTTGCTGACAGATAATGCAGTTGGAGTTTTTACACAACAAGCCTTTTTTGGATTCAAATATTATTTTTTTTTGGAAAAGTTTTAACATAAACCCAATCACCTGGCTGCTGTTGGTGACAGGGCTGGTCAGGAGGTTAAGGAAGAGTTTTTTTTTAGTTTTGTGGTACTGTTGCAAGAAATGAATAAATTTTGTGCCGTAAGGTAATATAACACTATTAGTTTGAGTTAATTTTTTATTTGACAAAGAGGGAGTAGCTGAAAGGGCCATGGGTCTTTTCATAAATACTTTGTAAGGACCGAATCTCCTTGTAGTATTTAATGTACCTTTTATACTCAATGCTAAGGGAAGTGCCTCTGGCCATTTAAGGTTTGTTTTAGCACAAATCTTTGAAATTTTATTTTTAAGGGCCTCATTAACCTTTTTTACTAATTCAGATGAATGTGGATGGTTGGGATCTTGAAGACTCAACTTAGTATTAAAAATTATGCATATTTTTTTTTAATTGGGGAATTTTTAAAGTGAGTTTTTTGGTCAATATTAATAGTACAAGGTACACCAAACTTAGGTATGAATTTAAATATCAGTTTTTTAACTACTATTACAAAATTCACTTTGTGGAATGGGTAAGCTGTTACCCATGCAAAAAAACATGCAAATCACCATCAACATAAATTGTAAATTATGAACTTTTGGCATCTGGAAAAAGTCCAGCTGCACTTTAACAAAATGTCTCCAAGGTTGTGGTAAGGAGATAGTTTTAATGTTTCCATTTTTGCTAACATTATGTTTTAGGTACTGTATAATTATTAACATACAGGTCTCTAAGGTGGTGGTAAGCAGGCAGTCTTAATGTTTGCATTTTTGCTAACATTGTTTTAGGCCTATTGTACAATTATTAACATACTGAAGAATTAAAGCAGAGACATGAGGAGCATACCAACTTTGGGTAATTTGATTAAATAAAGCTATCTTGCCTAAATGATATGCCCTTACCAGGTAAGGTATCAAGGAAGCAGGTGCCACCATTCGGCCATCTGGATGTCACCATAACCCATTGGCGGATTTACTGTATCCATCTTTAAGCCACCTCTGAACTTTTTGTTGTGATGCTTTAGCTTGGAAAGTGGATACTCTCTTAAAAATGAAACATATTGTTACTGTTACAGCCATGCAATAACATCACAAGAAAATTTGCACAAATCCTTCTACAACTTGCTTAGCAGCTTGATTTGCCAATTTTTTTTTTTTAAACAGTATTTATACCCTTTTGATGGGTAGTACATTTAACTGCTGCTAATTTTTTTTAGGTAACAAAAGAAACTGTAATCTTTGTTGAAGCAAAACATCGTTACTGGTGTAGACAGATATTTTTGCAACCAAATTTTTACTTTGATTTTTTTTTTTTTTTTACTGGAGCCCTTTACAAATAGGTTCAGTTTAGCGTTGGGTATAGGAGTGATTTCTAAGTCATTTTTAGGAGAAATCAGATAATTAGTCACATATACACAATCATCCGCTTCATTTCCAGCAGTAGGTAACAATGTGTAGGATTTAGAATAGGACAGCGTATGAGAGAAATAGCTGGATCAGAAAGAAGTGTCAGTTCATATTTAGTTAGATGTGCAGTCGAGAAGGGTTGAGTTTTTATTTTAAGTAAGAAAGATGATACAGAATGAGGGATGGCTACTGTAAAATTACATCTCAGCACTAGTGATTGCACAAGATTGACTAAAAAGGGGGTCGCAGCCACCGCCCTTAAACATGGTGGAAATATTTTTGCAACAGAACCAAGTGCAGTAGTATAATAAGCTAATGGATGATATTTGTCCCAATGTTTTTGTGCAAGCACTTTGTGAGCAAATTTATTTTTTATGACAAAATGAAAGTCTTTTCATAATTTGGTAACCCTAAAGCTGGGGGAGTAGCTAAAGCTTGCTTTAAATTTTGAAATGTATTTTTCATTTACTATTTTATGGGAGGGGCTCTGGGTTATCTTGTTTTAAAAGACTTATTAAAGGTTTTGCAATTTTTGCATAGTTAGAAATTTACTGTTTACAATATTTTGCCATAGAATGATTTAAGCTGATGCTGAGTAATCAAATGTGGGGCTTTAGCTATTGCCTCAATATGACATGGTAACATCTGCCTGCTACCCTGAGATATCAAATGACCAAGATAACACACCTGAGATGACCATAGCTGTAATTTTTTTTTATACTTTGTGTCCTTTTTCTGCAAGAATAGTTAAAAAATGTAGGGTATTCTGCTGACACTGCTGAAAAGAATCAGATGCTATTAGTAAATTATCTGCATATTGCAATAACATAGACCCACTTGGAAATGTTACATCTTTTAAATCTTTTTTTAGAATTTGAATAAATAATGGAGATTTAGTGCATTTTTGTGGCAACTGTGCTCATGTATACAACTGCCCCTTATAAGTAAAAGCAAACACAAACTGACTTTCAGGGTGGATAGGTATAGAGAAAAATGTTTTGCTGTAGGTGGTATGTAACTCAGTACTGTTGGATTTGGATCCACAGGAAAAGTTGGTAATACTGCATTGTTCACAGCCCTCATATTTTGCACAAACCTGTAATTACAATACCAGTATATTGCCAGCCACCCAGTATTACTGCTACACAGGTTAAAACAGCACTGTCCAAGGCCAATAATACAGCTTCTATGGAACCTGACAATATCCCTGGCTGTGTTCTACATGAACTACAGAGTGAACAGGCACCTCACCTGTGTGCCCTGTTCAATCACAGCCTCACCTCAGGCTTTGTCCCTACTGAATGGTGCACTGCTACAGTCATCCCTCTCCACAAAGGAGGAACAACTACAGACCCTGGAAACTATTGCACCATTAGCCTGATGAGTCTGCTATGCAAAGCTATGGAATGCATCATCATGGACCTAATAAACAAGGATATAGGGAATCTCCAAACTCTGGATCCCACACAGTTTGGTTTTGTGAAGGGTATATCATGCCTGCTCAACTTCTTTGAGTCAGTCACCAGAGCTGTGGATGAAGGCAAGGTGGTTCATACAGCCTGTCTTGATCTGGCCAAGGCCTTTGATACCATTCCCCACTCAGGAATCATAGAAAAACTCACTAAGCATGGCATCAATCCCTATATCACTAGGTGGGTTGCAAACTGGCTCACAGATAGAACCCACAGTGTGAAAGTAGCTGACTCCAAGTCAGACTGCTGAACAGTCATGAGTGGAGTCCCACAGGGTTCGGTCTTGGATCATTTCCTGTTTGGTATCTACTTCTCTGAAGTCCAGGCCAACACAAAGGGACTCTGGCTGACAAAGTTTGCAGACAATTGCAAGTTGGGAGCTATTATTAACTCCCCAAGTGATGTTGACATCCTACAGAAAGGCCTCACTGAGACCAAAGACTGGTGTCAGAACCATGGCCTTAAGCCCAACGCCAAAAAATGTGCCATTATCCTCTTTGGGAAAAACCCGGTTCCCATGAATTACCACTGAACACAGAAGGTGTTATAAGAGATCTGGGAACATAAGTTGATAGCAACCTCTCTTTTGACCACCACATTGCCACTGTGGTCAGAAAGCCCTTCTATGTGGCACATCTCATTACTAAGGGTTTTGCATCCAGGAAGAAGAAGGTCATTGTCTTCTTCTACTCTTCTCTCATTAGGTCAATCATCGAGTACAATGCCCCATTTGGCATGTACCTCACTAGACACCTGCAACAACTGGAGAGGCTGAAAAAGTACCCCACAAAGAGGATCCTAGGCCTTAAACACTTGTCCTATATGGACAGACTCAAAAAAACTCCAACTATTCTCTGTCTCACATTGTTTACTTAGAGGCAATCTCTGCTTGACTTACAAAGCCATGTCTGACCCAGCTCTGTTAGAAATGATACAGCTAAAGAAATCCAATCCCTCCACACCACATGCTCCAGAGACCTCAACCTCATTACCACAATTAACAGAACAAGCTGGAGGGACAGGTTCCTAACACAGAGACTGCCCATGCTATGGAATAGACTTCCCATACATGTCAAACAGAGCACCCTACTGGTCCTCTTCAAGAGAAATCTTGATGACTGGATGAGAAATAGAAAATTCACCCCGGGGATCACTTCAGTGGCTCTACTTGACAGATGGACTGGGAACTAAGGTCGGGTGGCACAATGCCAGGGTAATCCTATGGGCTAGGCTTGTAAAGGTTCCAGGGCCATTAGCCTAGTACACACCTATGAACCTATTATTATTATTTTGGGGGGCTTTTTTACAGGGAGAATAGGTGTATTACAAGGGCTTTCAACTGGCACTATTATTTTTTGTTGTATTAAGGACTGAATTACAGGTTTGATTTTTTGCTCTGCTTTTGGTTTTAGTGGATACTGTCAAACTTTAGGGATAGGTTTTGATGGATTTAATTTTATTTTTACTAGTTTTTCAGATTTTAATATACCTAATTGATTAGTGTTGTTATCCCATACATTAGCCAGGTACCTGCTGCAACAGTTTTTTAATTGTTTGCATGCCTTTAAAAGGCTATTTTTCAGCTTTTGCTTAGACTGTCAATACTTTTTCCTCTGATTTTGTTGGAACATATAAATACACCCCTTTTGGTGTATAGTAAATAAAAAAGCTCAATTTGCATAACAGATCTCTTTTTAGCAAATTTACTGCTGCAGTAGTACTCAAAAGGAAAGATTTTTTTAATTGGTCCTAAAGAAATGGGTATAGGTTTAGAAACAGGTTACATAACAGTAGCATTTGTTGCTTTAACTGCCTTTACTTTATATTTTGATACTGGTATTTAATTATCTGAGGTAACTTTTAGTGCAGACCTAGTGGCTTCAGTGTCTACCAGGAAAATATTTTTCTAAATATATTTTTACCTTAACATAGGGTTCCTTGTGATCTTTTAGCAGCAAATAATCAGTATTTATTTTTGTTTTATTACTTTGACATAGTACAGTGATTTGCAACACTTAGTAAGGACTTTAAGTTATTTTTCTGCTAGTCTATAAGAACTTGCTTTATTTGATTTTGTACAGGGGCTTGCAAAAAAGCAGCTGCAATAACTGGCTTAGCGCATTTTTTGGATTTAGTATCCTTGAATGTTTTCCAAACACTGCTTTAAGACAATTCAAATAATCTGCAGGGGCTTTTTTATTTTGCTTACATGCCTGTATCTTAGACCAATTTGTTTTAACTTGACACACTTTTGCAATTTTATTTAACAATGCTGTCCTTTTGTCTACTAGTGCATTTTTTGTGAGAGTAACTGTTTTCTTTTTTTTTTTTTTTTTTTTTTTTTTTTGAAGCAACTACTCGAAGTAGTTGGTTTAAATTTGTCAAAGTAGGGTTGTAACATTTTATTATAGTTTTTAATTTTTTTGTAAACTTTTATGGATATTTCTTAGTATTTGGAATTTTTTTAGACATAGTATACAAATCAGCAGGGTTCCAAGGGTGACAAACAAGCTCTTTATTATTAGCCTCTAAAACTTTTTAAGAGGTGTCAAAAGATATTTTTTCAGAGACAATAGCCTCTTGTTTTACATTATTATGTAAGCGTGTGTGATGAGCTATGTGAAAGTCAAATACTAGTGCCTTTGTTGGAGAGGTAGACGCTTGTTTTGAATGATAGGAAGAAGAAGAAACCCCTTCAACTTTAGATGTCTGTTTTGAAGATGAGGGTTGAACAGAGGAACTAGGTTGAAATATAACATTACCACACTGACCTGGTGTCTAATAGACAGTTGTTTGAAATGTAGGGGTCTGAGAAACAGCAGCATCTTGTACAGGAGCCCTCATATCAGTACATATGGGGGAAGGGGTGCAATAGCTATTGGAGGATTATTATTTTTTTTAGAAGTTTTTCCTTTTTGGCCATTTTCAGTTTTTTTTTAAACCTGCTAAGACAGGATGCAGAGATTTTTTTTCTTTACTGATATACTGTCTTTGTAACCTCTTTCACTTGTAACAAATGTGTATTAGTATTTTGTAATTTCCTGAATCCTGATTCTTTTTTTAAGAGCTTTAGTATACCAAGAATAAAATACCACCATTTGTTTTTTTTTTTACTTTTTTTAAAGAAATACTCTTTAATTTTACTAATTTATTCTTATCATGTGTCATTTAATGGAAATACTTCACTAGAGCAAGTTTTATTAAGCTGAAACCACTCATTCAAATACTTAGACTTTTTTTTTATAACTATGATACATAAAATATGTGTTTTTTCCAGGGGGTTGATTTTGTTTGCTTAACTTAACTTTGTTTTTATTTTTTCTATTAAGCATTACATTGATTTATCTTTTTTTCTCTCTCTTTTTTTTTTACTTGTACATTAAATGACACAAAACATTTTTCATGTCTTTTACCTTTTAGTTTTGAGGGTATCGCCTTCAACACAAGGTGCTTTCTTTTGTTAATGTTTCCTTTTTGTTGTATGCCCATACACATTAATAAACTTTTTTTTTTAATTTTATGAAATCTTTTTACTATTACTTTATATATATACCTAACAAGCAAACTTAGTCATTTATCAAAACAGTTATTTACTCATTTTACCTTTTTAACTATAATTATTTAAAAGAGAGGAAAAAACATTTTTTACAAATCCATTATTTCATTATTTTTAGTTTAGCATGTTTGAACACACTGAATAGTTCAGTATTTGAACCTCTGTTTTATAAAAAAACAGTGTGGAATTTACAAAATAATTTTCTGTGCTGGGCCCTTGTAATTTATTTTACACTGCATTGCAGCAACACCAAAGTTTAGATCCAGCTCACAGCACCAAATATTAACGTTGACAAATAAATAATAAAGAGTTTTTAGTTTTGAGTCAAGAATAACACTTCAGGATGTGCAAAGTACTGGTTTATTTCATAAACAGTGCTGAGAGACTGCCTACCAAGATTTACAAATCATTCTCAAAGAACAAAGGAAGACTTTATATTTTATGACTTTTTCTTATCAATTTTGACGTTACATAGGTTTTAACACATTTATGTATTTTTAAATATTTTATGCCCTCATGATTCTCACTTAGAACTTTACGGAACACTTGACAATATGCCTTTTTAAAACATAGACCATTTGTTCTAAGAATCTTATCCTTTGACCTTGTTACATTTACTACCAGTGTACACGATCTTACAGACATTCTTGCAATGATTCGTTCCCCAGCCTGAAAAGACCAGAGCTTACAAAAGATTCCTGACACATTGTTTCTTTTTCCTCCATTAACATTCTGAAACCAAACTCTCTAACATAGTATGACATCAACTCCATCAGCACTTACTTTGCCGTCAGTTATCTGTCAGTACACTACAATTTGCTAATAAAGAGAATGCAGTTGTAAGAATATAAAGCTACAACTTATGTGAAACTATATTTTGCATAGTCATGCATATATTTTACCTTTTAATTTTAACATAAAAATATAAAAGTTTTATTTGACTCGTGTAAAGAAACTGCAAGTTAATATGCATTTTGTGAAGAATAATCATGAGACATTATATTTTTCTGTAACAGAGGTCTATATTATGTTATCAGTTGCACAAGTGTTCAACACTTAAAATATTGACCACACAACACAGAAGCTGGGAAACAATGAAATGTTGCAGTAGCCTTTTGCTCAAGATCGCTGTATAGCAGAGATTGGGAAATTAGTCCTCTCCTCACTGTAGTGCAATATTTGAGTTGGTACATATAATTAGTGTGGGGGAGGGCATTTTGTTGGCAATCAATGTTTTGTATCTTCAGTTTTGTGTGGTTGATGGTTCTGATTGTTGACTGTATATGTACTTGATAGTATAATATTGACCCATTCAGAGGAAGCAGAAGCAAAAGCAAACATTATGGCCTATTAGTTGAATTTCAGCCATTAGTAAGGCAAGGAGGGAGCACAGCAGCAAAAATCAAATCAGACTTTCACTGTATATATTATGGCTTTGCATATGTGGCACAGAATATGCAGATTGTAATGGCAGTAAGTTAATGCAGCTGTAAATTATAGCTGTAGAATTTGCCATGTAATATCTTGATATACTCCTAGGAAATTTGCTCAGATTATGAAACCGTGGACTTCTAAGGTGACTGCAGACTGACTAACATATTTATTTCATCTCTCCCAGTGTAAAAATGGTAACTCAGAGAACAGACCCAGTGATTGTTTTCCTTTTGGGTGAATTTCAGTTAACTGGCTAGTAAGTATGGATGCCAGCAAAGAAGAAATTTAGAGAGCCTCAAAGAAAATCAATCACAAAAGGTGAGAAAATGCTGGTTGAGAAGAGTCCTGCAGCTGTTAAGCAAAAAGCAGTTCAAGCTCCAACTTTGGTTAAAGACACGACTTCCAGTGATCTAGAGGAAAAAAATAAGTAAAATGTGCTCAGAGCTGATTAAAATAAATGAAACAGTGAAAGAGTATAACAATTCAAATAATAAAATGCTGGAAAAATGGAATAAGCTTTAAGCAGATATTCAGATTAGCTGCTAAAACTGTAAAAATCAGTGGTGAAAATGATGAAAATGCCGGCTGAGTAAGAGACTGCTCAAGAAGAGATGTTTCAAAAAAATATTAGAATGAGAAGACAGAGCACATAGGGAAAACCTGTGATTTTCTGCTGTACCAGAGAAACTGGAAGGAACAGACTGTATTAATTTTATAAAACCACAAAATAAGCAACTAGACTGGAATTCCACAGTAGGACCTCTTAAATGAACAGTCATCCCTCTGCAGGAACTACAGACCCATAAGTCTCACTAGTCTTATATGTAAAGCCATGGAAAGAATTATGATGGAGTTGATCAATAGAAATATAGTAAACCTCCAGACACTGAGCCCAACACAGTTTGGTTTCATCAAGGGCAGATCATGCCTACTCAACCTGGTGGACTTCTTTGAGAAGGCCACCAAATCAATGGATGAGGGCAAAATAGTTCACACTGCCCACCTTGACCTGGCCAAGGCATTGAAAAACAATACCCCACTCGGCCATTGCTGACAAACTCAAGAGGTTAGGTACAAACCCATATGTTGCCCAGTGGATAGCCAACAGGCTCAGAGACAGGACCCAAGAAATTAGAATTGGGGAGTCCACCTCTACAAAGAGGCCAGTCACAAGCAGAGTCCCTTAGGGATCAGTCCTTGGACAGCTCCTTTTTGGCATTTACTTTGCAGAAGTCAAGGCCAATGTCAATGGTCTCTGGCTGATTATTTTGCAGATGATTGCAAATTAGTTGTCACTGAATCTCACACTGACACAGATGTTCTCCAGGAGGAGCTGACACAGAAACAACTGGTGTCAAAGTCATGGACTAAAACTAAATACCAATCAATGCATAATAGTATCCTTTGGGAGGTTATCCATCCCTGGTAACTATCATATTGACAACACACCCCTTACAGTTAACCCAGTAGTCAGAGACTTAGGGACACATAGGTAGTACTCTATCCTTTGATCATCACATGTCTACGGTGGTGAGGAAATCATTCTATTTTGTGCAACCTATAAACAAAGGTATAGGTTCATAGGTTGGTACTGGGCTATCTGCCCGAAGGCATATATTAGCCCAGCCACGTTGTGTGGTATTCACCTCCCCTTTAGTAGTTCCCTAGACCCTTGTACTAGCAGCAAGTACCCTTGGCCCCTATCTAGTAGTGCTGTTGGTGTGATCCCCGGTGTGAACTTTCTGTTACCCATCCACTCATCAAGGTTCCTCTTGAAGAGTGATAGTGAGGGGCTCTGGCTTATGTAGATCGGGACCCTGTTCCATAGTAAGGGAAGTCTCTGCGAAGGGAATCTATCCCTCCAGCATGTTCTATTCATTGTTGTGTTGAGGTTTATATCCCTAGAGCGTGTAGCTCAAGTAGATTTGGTTTTGCTAAGATGGAGCATGTTCAACAATTCTGGGTTGGACATGGCTCTGTACATTAGACAGAGATCACCTCTGAGAAGGTGGTATGCAACAGAGAACAGTTTTATGGCATCTAAGTCCAAGGAAGTCATTGTTCCACTGTATTTGGCATTTATCAGACCTATCATTGAGTACAATGCCCCCTTTTCTACGTACCTAACTAGGCATATTCAACAACTGGAATGTCCACAGAGGTTCCTCACTAAAAGAATACAGGGCAATATGTCCTATGCAGACTGCCTCAAGGCCTTTTCCTGTATTCTTTCTCCTACAGGGTTTTGAGGGGAGAGCTATGCCTGGCATACAGGACATTGTCAGACCCCACTCTGATGGGCCTCCTGCATATCCACAAAACAAACAACACTAAAATTACCTGTTCTAAACACTTAAACCTTGCCTCTGATATAAAGAGGACCTGCTGAAGAGATAGGTATGTATCCCAGAGACTACCCCATCTATGGAACAGGCTCCCCATCCATGTGAAGCAGAGTTACTCCCTAATCCAATTCAAGTGCAACTTGGACAACTGGATGGGAAACCAGAAATTCATCCCTGGTTTGGCACTTATGTTTCTGATGCAAATAGGTAACCTGTAAATGGTTAATCTCTCAGGTCCATGCTTACACTTATCAAGGGTATCAGAACTTGTCAGAGATTTGGGATGCATGGCTAGGCTTAAAAAGGTCCTTGTGGTCTTTAGCCTAGTAAACACCTATAAACCTGTGAAAGGGCACATCATTTGTATGCTCCAAAACTGGCCATAAGAAAGCAGTGAAGACCTCTAATGCTAAGGATGCAATCTTACAAGCAGAAAGAGTTGATTATGACAAAACTGTGGCAGAAGGATAAAGTACTAGAAGTTGGACACACTACAGTGTTTATGGAAAATGATTATTCACTGTACACAAGGCAGAAGAGGAGTAAATTTGTTCCAGCACTTAGGAAAAGTCAAGAAGCAGGTGTGAGATTCAAGCTGCTATAACCGTCTGTCTTCAGAATATTTTTCCTGGGGCAAAACTTGCGAAGGAGGAAATACAAAGATTTTTCCAACAAAAAGTGAGCTATCAAACTGAAGGGGATTATGCTTCTTCTTCCGATAATAAAGCTCAGACAGAGAGAGACTATGCAGTGAAGCCTTTTCCAATGTCTCAAAGGAGAATACTTGAGGGACAGAAAAAAGCTCAACAGATGACTAGATGAACCAGGAATACATTGGAAATGAAGCAGAGACTAGATTTGGGAGATGGAGATTAACAGGAAGAAAACCAGTAACTTGGAAATGGACCAATAAATGGGGGATTACAAAGCCTTAATTATATTTGTGAAACATGACAGAACAAGATAACCTGGAAATATTGGACTTCTTTTACTTTGTTAAACTTGTAGGGGACTCCAAAGCATATGCCCTACTTCATGTCATCAATGTTTGGAAGAACATTTAGGGAAGAGGAAGGACAGAGTTAACTGTAAGTAAAACAAAATTTTGTTCTTAACACTAGTATTTTTATAATGCACAACATAATCTTCATGCTATAAAGTATAGCTTTCTCAGTTATTTTTAGTGTAATGGGGATAGTAAAATAAACAGGTGCCCCTGTTTTTTTCTTCTTTCTTTCTCCTTGTTCAGATTTATGAAATATAGGCACTGCAATGTAAAAAAAAAAAAAAAAGAAGAAAAGTCTGGACTAAGGAGTATGATACAAGAAAAACTGATTTGATTTTTCTTACTCTTGCATAGGGGAAGGACTGGATTAAGACCCTTGGATTGATCTAGTAACAGGTTTTAAGGGGAAGCAAATAAAAAAAAGAATAGTTTTCCTCTATCAAATAAATGAGTGCTTGTAGAGGCAACTTTGCATCTAGTTCTCATGTCTATTTGGAGAAAATCTCATTGTTTGTGTCTTTCGGCTTTTCCCGGTTAGGTGTCGCCACAGCGGAACTCCGGTCCGCTACTGATTGGCAGTTGACTTTTACATTCCAGCTTGCCAGGCCTGATGCACAACCTTCAACGAAGGTACACCCATTCACGCATGTCTCCACGCAGAAGACGCTCTAGCTGAGAATCAAACCGGACAGCGTCTTACTGTGAGGCGACAATGCTACCGCAGCACCACCACCGCTGGTATTTGGAGAAAATCTCATAAGGGGCAATAAAAACAGAGTACCTCTTTCTTTCAATGTTTAGGAGATCATGTTTTTGAAAGCATTCAATTTTTATTCTAATCTGGGAGAGGAATAAAGATAAGCCAAAAAAACAGGCAGTACATAGTTGAAGTAGAAGCACAGGCTGTACCATGCATCTTAGCATGGATAACCTTCCTTATATGTTAATCCAAGTCTATGAGTGTGTCTGAGAGTCTGGGACAAATGTTGCTGTTAGGAAGGTTAAACTTCAGTATTTGTAGAAGTACATAGTTTTGTGCATTATAGGGATGGGCTGGGGATTTTTTTTTAGGGTTTTCACTAAAACAAAAAGTTTTATAAGATGTGACATAGATTCAATGGTTATTGTAAGAAACAACTGTATAAAAGATCAACCTGCCAGCCATTAGTGTATATATGCAACACAAAAGCTGAAACTAGACATTTAAAAAAAGCTGTTACACATAAGAGGTGGGAATAATAACTTCTTAGCATAATGAAAGCACTTTCCCTATTATCTTTAAATGTAAATTGTCTCACAGATATGTACAAAAACATAGTAGTAATGAACTATATTAAAAATGTAGATTTCAAATAGCTAAACCACATGAGACAGAGTTGGAAAGAAGTGAGCATGTGAATTTCATAAAAGAAAGGATTTCAGGATGGTTATTCAGAGGAATATCTGGGACCAAGGAAAATAGAAGTGATTATATTAATTGCAAGAGGAGCTCCACTAGTGATAGAAGAGGAAAAAAGATAATGGTAGATTTATAGTACTCACATAGTGTTCTACCCAAAGCCAAACATACTTCAAACATTTTACTCTTGAAAAATCTGCTAATACACATTTTGTAACATTATACAAAAATTTTAGTAAATTAAACAGGTTGAGTGCTTTCATCTGTTTTTAAACATTGGGGCTTCATCAGAACCATAATAATAAATGAGAAAAAGCTTTAATAATAAAGCATTGCCATGTGACTTAATGACACCTAAATTTTAGGCAACGTCATACACCTCTTAGATATCCTATCAAAAACTTTAACATGATAATTTAATATATCCAACAGTATAGAATAAATACCAATGTTAATTATAATAAAAGAAATATTTAAATAAACTTTGTATAAATATAAACCTACAATAAATATAAAACGGCAAAGGTGTCAATATATACACATACATTTTTTTTTTCTAATGCCTAATTAGAAACCGTTCCTATAATTCCCTTGCTGTCAACTTTAAGGTAGGTAATAGAGAAACATGGTCATTTAGATCTGATGGATTGGAGGCATTTAATCGTAACTGTCAAATTAGTTTTCTATTTTCTAAAAATGTTTCCCAGTCTCCACCTCTTTCATTCTGTGGTACTTCCTCAAGTATACCAAATATTTTTTTATATATTTTGTACAGTAAAGTGTATGCTTACATAAAGAACTGTAGGGATTTTCTTTTGAGAAACTAATGCAAGGAATTTGTTCCATGAAAGGATTAGTGTACATTGCTACCTGTTCTGGTTGTAAAATCTTCCATGTTGGAAAGACAGAATGATATTTCCATAAGCATATTTACAAACATTCCCCTCTGTCTAAAATACTATGAAAATCTTCCACATTTTTATCATTGTCTTCCCTCAGAGGGATACCATCTATTCCTGGACACTTTTCTGTAGACTGGTTAAACATCACCATGTTTATCTCATCTCTGCCTGACCTAACTGTTAATAATTGAGCCTCATCTACCTCTAACCTTAGCATATTTAATTGTTCCACAATTACTTCCATTTGTGATTTTTCTTGATTTCCATATTTCTCTGCTTTAAACAGATTTTCATAAAATTTCTGAAATATTTCTAGTATTTCTGTACGATCTCTGACTATTGTTACTGTTATAGGATCCTTAAGCTTGACAACAACCATGTCTACTTTCTGTCACTTTATTCACTGTGCTAATGGGCTAAAAGTTTTTGTGCTCTGGAGTTATCAAAAACAAGTTGCCTTGCCTAACAGCAATCTTTCTAATTTCAAGCATATTATCCAGGTATTCCCTTATTTTCTCTTTAGCACTTTGCAGTTGTGCCTGTTCTTGTTTTGTGAGTTTCCCCTTATTATGCAATACTTTAACCTTTGTCAGTCCCTCTAAATAATTCTTATTACATCTTAACAATCTTTCATTTTCTTTTATTTTTACTCTATTTTTAAAGTTCACTTTCATTTTATCCCACTCTGCAGCTATATCTTCTGAAGAAATGTCTATCTACCCCAGTAACTCCAAATAATTTTCAGTGCCCATTCCTTAAATTCCTCTCTATTTAACAGATAGGTGTTAAAGTGCAAGCATCATATTTTTAATTCATTATTCTGCATTTTTATTTTAGTTATTACTGGCATGTGATCTGAAATAGTTATTGGATGTGTATCAAAACTTTCAATTAAATGCACATGTTCCTGTGAAACATAATTTCTGTCTATCCTAGCCTAGTCATTGTACCTTGAGGAATACATATATTCTCCAAGTTCCTACTACTGAATTAAAACCTTCCATACCAAACATTTTCTTAAATTTCTTCAAAAATCTAGCCTCTTTTTTTGCATTTTTCTTCTAGGCCCCAGAGATACATCCTCACTTTTGCAAATCAAATTCCAGTCCCTGTTGGTAATATTCCATGCTGAATGCTGATTATTTCTCCCAGAATTTTCTTAAGCTCTATCCTAGCAGTATTAGGCAGAATATAAATATACGCCAGCATATTCCTCCTCCCCTGCCAGTAGCCCCTTACTACCACAAATCTACCATTATTGTCTTTTTTCTCTCTTCTATCAAAACTACAGCTCCTCTATCAATTAATTTAAGTGCTCCTGTTATTCTTTGTCCCAGATATTCTGCTGAATACCCATCCTGAAATCCTTTCTTTATCAAATTCTCATTCTGAGCTCTTTCCAAATGTGTCTCCTGTATCATAGCTATTTGCACTCTGCATTTCTTAAAATAGTTCATTACTCTTACTTTTTATATATACCTGTGACACCCTTCACATACCAAGATAATATGGAAAGTGCTATTATAAGAAGTTATTGTTCCCACCTGTTAAGTAAAACATTTTTTAAATGTCTATTTTCAGCTTTTGTGTTTCATGCATGCACTAAAGTTGACAGTTTCGATCTTTTATACAGTTGTTTCTTGTCATGTCCATTTGAACCCATACCACATCTTACAAGACTTTTTATTTTAATGAAAACCCTCAAAAAAGCATATACCCAGAATACTCCCATAACTTATTAACTTAAAACAAACACGCACAAGTATGTACATCTTCAAATAATAAAGTTTAACCCTCCTAATAGGAACAATTATCCCAGATTGACAACTACACTCACAGGCTTTAACTGACCTACAATGAATGTTATCCATGGTAAGACACATGGTACAGCCTGTGCTTCTACTTACACTAAGTGCTGTCTGCTTTTGTCTTATCTTTATTCCTCTTTCTGATGTAGGAAACAACTTGAATGCTTTCAGAAAACATTCCCCGGCATTCATGAATACCTACATTAAGTGTACACTATTCTTGAGTGAACAGACAACACAAGCATAAGTCACACCTTCTTCCTCCTAATTTTAGTTTTCCTGCTGATTTTCTTGCAGCCTTAAATATGAAGGGGGGATTCTTAATGGTTACCACAAAGTGTAGGCACTTAGTGTAATCTTTCTGAATGACTAGAAAGCAGAAAATATGTGGTAGAGATGTTCTTGAATACAGATCATGTACACTTAGTGAAGGTGTTACTGAATCTGTCCCACTATCTTTTAACCATTGGAAAAAATGTTCTGTTTTATTCCCCCCACCCCTTATCAGATTGCCTCCATAGAAACATAAGAACAAGGTACACATCTGCCTTCATCTACAAGCTTTTCATGTTGCATTGTGAACATGTATGTGTTAAGGAAAACTTTCATTACATCCAGTATTCTTTTACTTGGTTCCACTTTAAACTTGTTAGATCATGCCAGAGGTACTGATACAGTAATTTTCCTATTCAAAAGTAAGTAAAAGCATTTCAATTTTACATATATTATACTCTGTATACTTTTACAACCTGTCTCTCACCTCAACAACCTAAGATCACAGCCAATTGTCTTAAACATGCTTCTCTCCAGGCTTTCTTCTCTTTTTACATTGCAGTGTCTACATTTCTGAAAATTAAAGAAGAAAGAAAGAAAGATGAAGGGAAAAGGGCACTTGTTTAATTTAGTGTTCCTATAACACACATAACTGAAAATGCTTTAGTATATAACATACACACATTAACTGAAAATGCTTTACTATATAACATACAGTATATGTCATGTTTTATAAAAAAATACTGTTAAGAATAACAATTGTTTTACTTACAGTTGCCTCTTTCATAGGATCATAGGAGGTTACTTGGCTATTGGCCCTGAAGCTCTTATAAGCCTAGCCAAGCATTTAGCTGATGTTTAAACAAACCAGCACCTGATGAACCTGTCCAGCAGGGACACAGGTAGAATCCCAGGGGTATATTTTCTGTTCCCATCCATTTATCCAGGTTTGTTTAAAAAGGGGTAAAGAGGTACTCTGCTTGATGTGGAGAGGGAGTCTATTCCATAGATGGGGGAGTCTCTGGGACACAAATCTGTCCCACCAACAAGTCTTGTTGATGTCACAGTCCATGTTGAGGCCACATGTGTGGGCTACTCGATTGGTGCTTGACTTACGGATATGCAGCAGTCCCATCAAGGTGGCGTCCATGATCACCTTGTATGCCAGACAGAGGTCACCTCTGAGGAGTCTGTATGAAACTGAGTAGAGGGATAGGGTTTTTAACCTATCTGTGTATGGTAGATGTTTGAGGCCCTGGATTCTCCTGGTGAAGAACCTCTGTGGTCTCTCCAGCTGCTGTATGTGCTTTGCGAGATGCATGCTGAAAGTTGTACTCAATAATGTGCCTTATAAGGCAAGAATACAGGGATGTTATGACTTCCTTGTCCCTGCATAAGATACCCTTACTTTCTGTTTCCCTCCCCCTAATATACTTCCAGATGTTAATGACATGAAGCAGGGCATATACTTTGCAGTCCCTACACGTTTGACAGATTCAAAGAAGTCCAGTATTTCCATGCTTTCTTGTTCTGCCATATTTCAAAAATGGGATTGATTCTTTGTAATTACACATTTATTCATTAATTTCTGAGTTGCTGAATTTCTTCCTGTTGGTCTCCAACTCCCAACTCCAGTCTCTGGTTCATTTCCAACATACTCCTGGTTCTTCTAGTCAAGTTATATGCTTTTCCTGTGTTTCTCAAGCATCTTCCTTTGGAACATTGGAAACAGTTTTACTGGCATAGTCTCTCTATGAACTTTATTATGAGAAGAATAAGAAGCAGAGTCCCTTTCTCTTTGATTGTTCACTTTTTGTTGGACAGTTTTTTTTTATATTTCCTCCTTAGCATGTTCTGCATCAAAAATGACTTTGACCCCTCCTGAAAAAAATATTCTAAAGATAGCTGGATACATCAGCTTGAATCTCATATATGCCTCTCATTTCCTGATTGTTGGAATAAATTTACTCCTATTCTGCCTGGTGTACAGTGAATAATCATTTTCCACAAACACTCTGCTGTCTCAAACTTTTAGTACTTTGTCCTTCTGCCACAGTTTTGTCATAATCATCTCTTTCTGCTGGTAGGAATGCATCTGTACTATTAGAGGTCTTGGCTGCTTTCTTGTGGTCAGGTTTGGAACAGACACATAATTTGTTCTTTCAATTAACAACTCCTGCTGTGGAAGTTCAGTTGCTTATTTGTACTTTCATAAAATTAATACGGTCTATTCCTTCCAGATTTCTGGTACAGCAGAAAATCTCAGGTTTCCTTAAATGCTCTGTCCTCTAATTCTACCATTTTTGAAACACCTCTTCTTGAGCTGTCTCATACTCAGACATTTTTTTCTATATTTTGGCCTCTGATTTTTTGCAGTTATATGAGGTCCTCTGAGTGTGTTCACAGCTTCTTCCATTTTTCATGCCTTTTATTTGAGCTGATAAATTCCTTCATTGTTCTTTTTTTATTTTATTTTACTTTAATCAGGTCTGACATTTGACTTATTTTTTTCCTCTAGATTACTGGAATTCATGTCTTGCACCAAAGCTAGAGCTTGAACTGCTTCTTCCTGAGTAGCTGCAAGATTCTTCCTGGCCAGTGTTTTCTCCTCAAGTTTTGTGGCAGACTTTCTTTTATGGTCTCTAAATTTCTTTTTTTGCTGGTATCCAGGCAGTGCACTTACTAGCCAGTTAATGAAATTTACCCAAAAAGACAAATTCACTGGCTCTCTTTTCTGAGATTCTGTTTTCACACTGGGAGAGCTGAAATTGAATTGCTACTCAATGTGCAGACATCTTAGACATCAGACACATTTTTATTTAAAACAGCAGCTGAATATGGATTACCCCTAAGCCACATACCTATTCTAAACATCAACAGTGGCATGGCAAACTTGAATAATGAAAAATGCCTCGTACGTATATGTATTTGTAAAATGATGTACCTGCTTTCCTGTATTCACAAAAAGCAGTAAAAACAGCAACCTTTTATTTTCATTCCCAAGAACTTCATACATGTCAGAAGGGTTCCAGTCATGTAGTTAAACTTTGTTACAAATTCGAACCACATATGGTTGAGACCATAAGTTTGAATTTATAAAAGTTTGAGCATTTGAATGGAAATCTCTATAAGCGGAGGTTTCCATTCAGTTCAATGTGGTGCAATCTCGGAGTTGGTACATTGAAGTAGTGGGGTGTGGGGGGGGCGCAGTTTTTTTTTTTTTTTTTTTTTACGCAGTCGAAGTTCTGTAACTTTGAACATAATGGTTTGACCATTAGGTGTTTGGAGTTATGGAACTTCGACTATGTGATATAGACCCATGTCAGAAGGTTGCCTACTAATGTTCAAGATAAACAGCAAAAGTATGTATATCAGCTTTTTCTGTGTAGATGTAAAATATCCATGCATCCAGGTAATCCCAAATCACCATGTTCCATAGGGAGGATCAACATATCTCACTTAACTCTTTTCATCTTCCCAAATAACTTCCTTCAACTCTTTATTATCATCCACAACTTATCCTATGGTTAATAAAAAAAATATGCCTGACTTGTATAAAAAGCAAAAGGGGCTAACATTTCCACTGCTTATCTTTCCATCAATATCCATAATCAAGAGCTTCCACTTTCTCAGTTTTTGTATTATCTTTTGTTTTGTCAATTCCCACACATCCTTAGGTGCCACTGCAGAATTTCTTTTAATCCATACACCTAAATACTTCATCTTATATGTCCCTCTAAATGTGGGTAATGCTGAACCAATTTTTGTGTAGGTACATAGTTTACTGCTATAGCCTTTTTTACCTTCATTCATTTTATATCCAAAAAAGACTTGAAACTGTCTCAAAATGTTCCACATCACTGAAATGTCCCTTTCTGGATCTATCAAGTACAAAATAATATAAAAAAAGAATGTTTTCTTGATTATCATACCAGTTATATCCTTGAATTTATAAGTACCTTATTTTCTTTGTCAGTGGCTCTAAATATAAAGTAAATAGCAATGGGTAAAGAGGGCAATCCCACCTGGTTCCTCCACTTAAACAAAGCTTGTCAGAGAGTAGCCTACCCACCTTAATTCTTGCCTCCATCCCTTTATGCAAAACCTTTCATTGTCTATTCATAAAATACCAAATGACTGTAAAGAATGCTTTCTCTACATGACAACCCATCAACAATGGCAGTATATTTTTACATTTTGCTTCCCTCTGAATCTTCTTTGTTCTGTTAATGTTGTCAAATGTTTGCATCCCCTCCAGAAATATACAATGATCTATAGCTATCACTTTTTGCAGCACATTTGCTATTCTCTTAGGTAGTATAGACATAAACAGTTCAGAGGGGAAAGGGATGATGAAATGAGAAAGTTCAAGAAATTAGAAGAGAGGAGGATTTTGGATGTAGATAATTAAGGAGAATAATAACCATACAGAATGTTATATTCATAAAGTAGCATACAGTATCCAGCACAGGGATAGAGAAAGGAGATTTTGCCAATAGGAATCTGCAAGTAGGGGTACAGAACATAATTTGGAATTTACCGGAGAAAATTGGAAAAGGAACCAAGGTATGAGGAGTAAATAACTATTGAGGGAAAAGTAAAATATTGGGACTAGGCCAAGCAGATGTTTGGAATCCAGGTTACAAACTGCCTTCCCTACCAGGAATGGTATCAAAGTACAAGCAAACAGAAATGGATAGGGTGCTGCAAAGTGAAAGACTACCTCTGTTGGAGTTTTCAGTCAAGTCTAACACATAAGCTATTGTTAAAAGGGATAATTAGTAGGACATATAAAATATTGCATGATGACTATATAAATTAATCAGGGAATGTTAGAAAAGATTGGGAAGAGAGACTGGAAAATTAATTTACAAGAAAAGAATGGGAGGACATCTGTATGGCTCTTAAGTATGCAAAGAAGTACACAAGGTTTAGGATTTTCCTTGGAAGTATTTGCACAGGTACTTTTATTCCCCCAAGCAGACTTTCTGAAAATCTTTTCTCAGGAAGTAGTAAATGTTGGAAGTGTGATGGGAAGAGGTAACTGGGACCGTGTTTTTTGGAGTGTAACAAGTTAACAGATTTAAAAAATTTCCTTCAGAATACTCTATTAGAAATGTAATGGAAGTAAATGTCTTTAATTAAGGAAATGATTATGCTTGAGCTGGGACACAGGATCTGAACTGAATATATATAGTAAGGCTTAACTAAGTTTAATGCTATTGGTTGCCAAAAAGCAATTACTGGAAAGTAGAATTCAAAATCTAAACCATCTGTGATTGAAATGCTGAATATTGTAAAGGAGGTAAAACAACTGGAAGTGGGATTTTTAGAAAAAGGAATGAGCAAACTACACAGAAATTAATGACATTTGTGGGAACACTACATGCAGAATAATTTTAGGAGGAAGATGGGAAATGAGCAATTTATATAATGTAGGAGTGAGTGTTGATTGCTAAAAGTAAAGAAAATATTTGCAAATGTGCAATGCAAGAACACGAACAATGCCAATTTTAATGTATGTGTGCATGTCTTAATTAATAACTTAATAAAAGTGTTAAAAAGATGAACAAGAAAGTGGCAGGTGTCTTTAGACCTATATGATTTGAGGAATGTTCCTTTTCCACATGCTAAATGTGTTTGCTTTCTCAGAAGACTATTTCAAAATGCTTAAAACAATGATGTTCAAAACCTAAAAATACTACAAACATTTCAACAAACAGACAGTATCGAACAAAGTATACGCAAAGTAAAGAAAAAAAATGGAATAGCTAAAGCACTTTCATTCTTTAATAGGTCAGAACTTCATCAGAGCTAAACCAGACTTACATTCATTAGTGCCAAA
The DNA here is from genome assembly GCF_019279795.1 of Protopterus annectens. NCBI lineage: Eukaryota > Metazoa > Chordata > Ceratodontiformes > Protopteridae > Protopterus > Protopterus annectens. The sequence continues at coordinate 149,368,928 of NC_056746.1, forward strand.
ATATCACACACACAGTCAGCTGACACAAACTAAAACATACTAAACAAAATGTATCAACAAATACTGTTAATCACTAAACTCTTTTTACATAAATTAAAACAATAATATTCAAATTCTCTGTGCTTTAAGCAAACATTTAATATTAATATATTCATTTAACAATGGCCACTTATACACAGACAAAATATCTGCCAGTTTTCTTCTTTGCATTCAAGTATTGTGCATCACCTCCCTAGTGGTTGCTTATCAAAATAGTCCAATACAAAAAAAATGAACTTTTTGAAAACACAAATTGCAGCATATTTCACTAAAGAATTATTGTTGTTCCCTTTTTTGATGGCTAAAAAATGCACATAAATGCTATGTGAAAGTTTTCTGGTTGTCTTACATAAATAGAAACTTTCATAAGATTTACACAGTGCTAAGAAGGCCACATTTTCTGAATCATATGTAAACCTGCTTTTGGCCCATATTTCTTTGCCAGTATGCTTCAAGATAACACAAAAGCCTCAAAAATAAATCTGCAGTATTTGCTATGTTGACACCAAAGCATTCCTACATGAGACAAAGGGGGGGGGGTTTCTAACAATCTAGATCCACTTTCAAATAATAACTTAATATTGTTAGTTTTCTTGTATACAAAATGTAGGTCTCCACAATAATGTTAGCTAGATCATCATTGCCTAAAATGATTTTCAAATTGTTCTTTCAGATGTTTTTTACACTATGCAAGTCAAGTGAAATCAGTACTGGAAAAGCCCTAGACAAACAGCTGTTCTTTTTCTTTGACTTTTGGTGTTGGTAACCCATATTTCAAAACAGGCTGAAATGTAATATATCTATTATTAGTAACGTCTAGAAAAATATTGTTCCCAAATTTATCTCCATAACCTCTCTCCCTAAAAGGTACCTTAAAAATGTTACTTCATCACTAAAAACTGTCATCATTGATAAGATTACTCTTTCTAATAAACTGTCCCCTGATTACATTATGTTTTATAAAATGAGAATGTTGACTATTGTGAAACAAATAATTGTTCACAAATGTGTTTTTCCTATATGTTTTACTGTGAAAACAATTGTTTTCAAAATTAGCTGTAATGACAAAATCAAGAAATTGTGCTGTTTTTCTATGACTTCTTATAGTAAAGTAACAGAGTCAGTACTAGAGTTTAAATCAGTAACAAAGCTGTTGAAATCAGTCACTGAACCATTCCACAAAATAATAAAACATCTATATAACATCTATAAATAGGCACTTTTGTAAACAATGGGTGAGCAGTTAAAATTTCATGTTCCCACCAACTCACAACTAAGTTAGCAAAGACAATGACATTCTTGCTCCCATTGCAACACCTTTCTTTTGGCTAAAGAACTTGTCAAATATGAAAAAAAACATTTTCCAATACGAAGTCTAACATGGCACAATTTGTATTTATAAAAACATTGTCAAAGTCAAAAAATGCACTTAAGCATTTTCTAACAAAACCATGCTTGTATATTTTGCAATACATTTATATAAAGAAACAAAATTCAAAGGAAAAAAAAGAAAACATGGTTTCATGGTTTAAACAACAAAAAAAAAAAAAAACCATGGTTTCATGTCCTGTAAACTGGTACTTGTGTAACAAATCTAACAAAACCCAAAAATCTTTGAGGTAAAAACTAGATTTTTGGACAACAGGATTGAAGTCCAAACAGACTGAAAGAGTTTCAGTTTTACTGAAATCTGCTGCTATAATTCATCTAAAGGCCAGCTTAACAGAATCTTTATGTATCTTGGGTATTCCAAAAAAAAAAAAAAATCTTGCAATTTTGGAGAATTCAACTTTCAAGTACTCAAATAAAATAAAATCTATCTGACCCTGATGAAAAAGGTCAAGCAAACAACAATCTAAACTCACATTTTTTTTTTATAAATATGATCTGCAGTAACTTCTGCCTAGCACTTTACATTTGTTATTAGATTTAAAACATTCTTAATGTAGTCAGTGGAATTCATAAGAATGATACCTTTGCCTTTATCTGATTTCATAATTCTAAGATTTGACAGTCCCTTCAGTTCCAATAAAGCTTTCATTTCAGCAGATGTTAAAGTACTTTCTAACAGGTTTGTTGCTAAATAACTGATGAAGTTCCCTTCCACAAGTATCAGTATATATCTGTAATGTACTCTGAAGTACTGGATTAAAAGTATTTCTTTCCCTAACCATATTCAAAGTGTCAGCTTCAAATCCGTTGACATCACGCAAAATGTAATGTAACGTTTTAAATCTGGACCATTTAAAAGTTGATTCAAAAAGTTTTTCCTTTATACCACCTGGAAGGCTAACATACTAAGTAGCATTAAGGATTTAAAGTTAAATGTTCATAAACTTAATTTACTTCATAAACTTGTGAAAGTGAGCTTCATCAGTTATTTAGCAACTTTCTGTTAGATTTTGTTATAACTCCTGAAATAAGCTTCATCAAGAAGACATTATATATCATTCATCTAGAACAATGGCAGCATTCATTGCATCTTCCAGAGCAGTTAACGCAGCATCTCTTTGTGAAGCTTCTACTTGGTCAGCAGTCAACAGGTTTAACAAGCTAGATCTGGCATCCAAAATTAGGATTTTTTTGCTATGGCAGTTGTCCAAGTCATGCTTACTGGAGCCTTCACCCATCTTTTGAATGCATAGCTTGACATTTTACCCTTCTTGCACTGTGAAGATTATAGGAGCAATGACATATAGAAAACTTGTGTGAGGTTCTTACCATAACTGTAGAGGGCTAAAATGTTCCTCTCTCTAGGCAGTTATCCCCTGCATTCCTACTCATTCTTTTCCTTCTTTATGGGATTTTTTTCTATAAGTATTTAGTGCCAGTATTTTTTTTTTTCAAAAAACTTTTTTATTGAATTTTTAAACAAGACAGAATTATAACATCAACAACAAGATAAGAATACATATTAAAAATGGAACATTAGGAGATATTTATGAAAATACACTTTTGTAAAATAAATGTTTTGTCTCAATGCAGTTTGAGAATATACACTTAACTATTTACATCATATACAAATGTTAACCAAAGAATATATCAAGGTAAGTATGGATTTAAAATAAAAGGAAGTATAAGAGTATAAATGAGACTGAGGTCTACAAATCCCTAAAAAGAGGTGACCTTCTATATGCTATTAATAATATGTAACACCTTTTCTATAGCTTTGCTAATAAATGACAACTTCTTGGGACTTTGCACTATCATTTTCTGCGCACTGATGTATGTATGGGCCAAAATTTTAAAATTATTCCAATTCAATTTGGTACGATCCAGCCAATTTTGGGTAATATATAATTTCATAAGTGAACATATATATATTAACACATGCATGTCTAATTTGGAGAGATAAATATTTGGTAAGTGTAGTAGTGCAGTCTCCCAAGATAAGGTGGATTTATGATATCCCATTTTCTGTAAACGAACTTTTAGTGAGGTCCAAAGTTTGTGTGAATGATGACAAGACCAAAAAATGTGTAAAAGATCTGTGTTGGGATGTGAACAACAAGAACATGAGGGCGATTTATTAGAATCAAATTTGTTAAGTTTAGAAGGAGTGAAATATGCGTTATTGTTAATCATTAGTTGAGTGTAAAAGAGTTTTTTGAAGGGTGAGTATTCCAATGTATTTTTGATAGCTGAGAGTTTCTGATTTATAGATATGTGAGAATTATGTTTATCCCAATAAGTAGAGAAGAGACACACTTCACTATGAATTATTTGATTTATGAGATTATAAGATTTAGATAACATTTTCTCTGGGAGTATGAGGACTTTTAAAAACACTTTATAGTTGTTAATATCGGTGCTATCTACATTGATGTGTAAAAATTTAGCATTAATAACATCTCTCAATTGACGTAAGATGGTTAGATAATTAATATTAACTTTGAGAATTTTGCGAATATTAGAGATAGTTTCATTTTTGTGTTGCATCAGATCCCAAACTGTAAGATCTTTAATCAAAGGAAAATCTGAAAGATTAAAAGAAATATTGTCTAAGTTAACATTAGGATTTAAATGAAGAGGTTGCATTAATTGAAATATATTTTCTAGATTTACAAGTTTTACCAATTCTTGAAAAGCAATAATTTTTGTTTTAAAGAGTTAGGAATTTTAATTTGTTCATAACACCTAATGAAAGGAAAGGAAGAACTAATGGATTAATGTTTTTAGTTACAATATGTTGAAACCATAATTCTGTCCAAATAGAATTTTGATTAAACTTCTCAGTCTTTATATTTAAAATAGATAATAATTTATTTGCCGAGATAATCAAATAGTAAAGGTGAAAATTGGGAAGACCAAGTCCACCCCTATTTTTAGGTAAGATTAGCTTAATGTAAGAAATTCTTACTGATTTAGGAAACCACAAGAAATTAGCCAAAGTTTTATTGATTTTTGAGAAAAAGATTTTGGAATCATCTGATCCACTGCATTGAATTGAAATAACAAGCTGGGAAGAATATTCATTTTATTATAGCTGCTTTTGATAAAAGTGATAAATTTAGCAATTTCCATCTGTTCAAGTCAAGTATAATCAATGACCATACTTTAGCCAAATTATTTTGAAATGTGGAGAGACCATTATGATTTATATGAATCCCTAAATATTTGAAATTCTGAACTATCCGAAAAGTGGAGTCAGGAAACATATATGACTTGTGAGCAAGTGGATTTATGGGAAGAATATGTGTTTTTTGAATATTAATCTGATACCCAGAGACCTCTGAGAATTTTTCAATGGAGCAAATTAGTTTGGAAAGATCTGAGCAGGGTGTTTGAAAATATAATATAAGATCGTCTGCAAAAGCGGACAAACAAACTTTAGTGTTAAGGATTCTAGGAATATTATGGTAGGTATTTTGCTTTATGTATAATAATAGGGTTCTATATATAAATTAAATAAGAAAGGAGATAATGGGCATCCTTGCTTTGTGCCATTAATGATCTTTATATTTTTGGATATTTTCCTGTTAATATAAAGAAAAGTATAAGAGTTTTTATATAGCATTTTAATAGAGTCTATGTAAGTAGGTGGTATATTGAAACAAGACATAATATGAAACAAAAAGTCCCAGTTAACCCTATCAAAAGCCTTAGCGGCGTCAAGAATTAATGCATACATAGGATTTGAGTCATTTTTGGTAAAGTGAATAAGAGCATCAATTGTCAAGGTATTGTCCCACAAATGTCTATGTGACATAAAGCCCGCTTGTTCCAGAGAAATTAAAGATGGTAAAACACTTTTGAGTCTAGAAGCAAGTATAGAAGCTAAGATTTTAATATCAATGTTAATCAGGGAAATAGGCCTATAATTATTAGGATCAGTTTTTTCTTTGTCTCTTTTCAAAATTAATATGGTTTTTGAGGTATTCCAATACAAATCAGATATACCATGAATCATTATATAATTAAAAATTTCTAAGAGAAGGGGTGAAATCTCTGATGAGAAAGTTTTAAAAAATTCGGATGTGAAGCCATCTGGTCCCGGTGATTTACTAGTCTTGAGTCTACTAATGGCTTCCGATATTTCTCTAATAGTCAATGGGGCAGAAAGTGTGTTTTTTTGTCGATCATTTAATCTAGGAAATTTAATAGAAGACGCAAAATTCACTATGTGTTGTTTACTCCTAAGATTATTTTCCTTTGAGTATATCTCTGAGAACAATGATGTAAAAAGCTGCAAAATTTCCTGATCAGTGTTGTATTTCTTGTTATTATATTTTAATGACGAAATTCTAGGAAGAGATTGATTACCTTTTATTATTCTGGCTAACACTTTAGAAGGAACCTGTGCCCATTCAGAGTATGTAGCTAATAACCTTTGCTCTGAAATGGTAAGGTTATGTTGATGCAGAAGCAATAATTCTTTTTGGGAACTCAATAATATTTCATATGTTGAGGAATCGGGACTTATTCTGTACTGATTTTCCAAATTTTGAATTTTTGATTTTAATTGTAATTCTTTATTTCTATATTGTTTTTTAAAATATGATGCTTTGTTAATTAATATACCTCTAAGAGTTGCCTTACATGCGGCCCATTGTATATCTAAAGGGATATCTGATGTGTCTAAATTAATATGTGTTTCTTTTATTGTTTCAGTTATTGATTTATGTATATTTTCATTTGAAAGCAAATTATTATTCAATGTCCAACTATTATATGAGCATAATTTTGGTGAATGTGAGGCCAAACTTATTCCAAGAGATATTCTAGAGTGGTCAGAAAAAAATCTAGGTTCAAGAGAGTAATTTATCTTCCTATGAGTAAAATCATTTGAAATAAGAAAAAAATCTAATCTTGACCAAGATTTATAGCATTTTGAATAATATGTGAAAAAGTCTTTTTTATCATACTGTGTTATAAGAGAAATAGGGTCTATAAGGTTTAAATCTATTATAATTTCTTCCAAGGCAATGGATGCTTGAAAATTGTACGAGGAAGAGCTACTAGTACGATCAGTGTCAGGATTAATAATAGCATTCCAGTCCCCTCCCAGAACTAAATAATAATCCTTGAAAGAGGATAAAATATTATATATTTGTATAAAAAAGATATGTTGTTGTTCACAAGGGCCGTAAAGATTAAAAAATATAACTGGCTTGTCAATGTTATGAAAACTGGAAATAATGTAACACCATCTTCCATTCACATCATATTTCATCTCTGAAATAGTTCCCTGAAATGTGTTTTTAATTATAATGGCGACCCCACTTGATTTTGTACTATTACCAGCTGCTACTATCGTTTTAATCCATTTCTTGTTTTTTTCTTTATCAAAGTCTTCTTTAGTCAAGTGCGTCTCTTGTATAAAGCAAATATTAGCCTTTGATTTAAATAATAAATGGAATAATAGGGATCTCTTGTTTTTATTTTGTAATCCTCTCACATTCCATGAGTCAATGTTTAATGTCATAGTATTAACTAAGAATAGATATATAACATATAGCTAAGATTTGACAAAAATGAAATATTAACTATAGACCTCAGTATCCTATACCTGTCATACTGAATCATAATGTCTTCCTAAAAAGTTTGTTATAAGGATTCTGAAAAATTTCTTCCCAAGTACCCCAGTGCCTAGCCACCTAACCCCTACTAGAGAAGAAAAATAAAGATGAGTTATATAAGTGAATTTGGCTAACATTTTCAATGTCAATTGCAATGTATCAACATAGTAAACTTTGCATATTTGCTTAACTAAACAAAAAAAACATATTACAATATCAAACATATTTACATATATAACTGAAATCAAGATGTCCAACATGCACAATCCCTACTCTCTTATTCATTATATAAGCTCCATTTTTGAATAGAAAATATAACTAATTATAGAAATTCCTCAATTTTGTATTCCAGATATTGATGAATCAAGTTTATGTAAATGTTTCCATGTAGGAAAAGTATATGAAAAATAGGTTTGATGTTATCCCATATAAATAATACTTGCTGTACAGACTAATATTGATTATATCAAAGATAAATTGCAGTTTTAACTAAGCTTAGAATAGACATATATATGTCATATACAAACTGTATTAAAATCAAACAAATAATTAAGCAGTAAAAACTTTGTGTTTTCTTCTGATAATATATGTGAAAAGTCATATCAATATTGACTAACTCAAAATGTAAACAAATGAATCATATTTCTAAAAAACATTCATGGCTATACCCCCTAAAGCTACTTACAATCTGCAACCCTATAACAAAAAAAATGCTTTATTATTAAGTTATATAAATGTGAGACGTTTCTTAAATTAAATAAAACATTAAACTATTAATAGATGCTCTCTGCCTATCTTTTATATGTGTGTTTAAAACATTTTATACAGAACAGTAACCCTTTAACATGTACATATTTTTATTTGTAACTGCTCTTTTCTTTTTCCCTTTTTTCCCCCTTTTTGAGTTGTATGACTTCTTTTAGACCTACCATTCCGTGAGTAAAATTCACTTAGTACAATATAGATTTTGTATAATTTTCTTAAATATATTATAAATAATAGCTATACATGAAGCTTTTCAGCCATTGCCACCGCCAATGGTGGGTTCCACCCCAAACATCTTTCCTGATTAATAAATGTAAAATAGGTGAAAATATGTGCGTCTGAATGCTATTTATGATAATCTGGATTGATCTATCAAGCACAAACACTCTAAAACCTTCCATGCATCCAGGTTTGCTGTCTGATCAGATCCCACCCCTATAGCGCCTCCCGAAGACCCCCACATGACATATTATATCTCAATTCAAAGGTGGTATTACACCTGTCTAGATTGACAGGAGTATTCAAGCTACAAGACGTACAGCAGGTAAGACTTCAGCGGCATCGTGCACCTCCAAATAAAACTTCTGCACATACCAACGAAATCCCATAGAAAAACTCTGCACACTCTGCAATAAACGATAAGAACAGCACTCCCCCTCAACGCTCTCTAACACGCCAAACAAACCATCGCACATCAAGCTAATATGACATATTTTATACTCCTAAGTTATCAAATTAACCCAGTTTCAGTGAATAAATGCTCCCTATTTATTTTCTAACAATGACGTCCCATTGATGCCTCGAAGATCTACATAGGTCAGGCGCATAGATTTGAGATGCAACTGGAATGAAATTTAACCTTTTGACACCACTGAAAAATCTCGAGGCACTTAAATTTCCCTCCAAACCTTCTGGTATTTTGTTGGTGTTGCGCAACATGTGTCTACCCGCCCAATGCGCCAGAGAACACCGAAGCCACCAGACCAATCCAGCATCTGTGATCCAATGACACCGCTAAATATAATAAAAAAAAAAAAACACACACAACACTCCTGTACCCCTGTACATCAGCACGGCGCCGCTGACAAACCCAAGCACAGACTGCGGAACACACCACAACAAAACTGCCCAACCAACGCCGAAAACCAAAGACCCCACAGCTAAGAGGACCAACACCACACTCTATCCAATCCGAACAAATCAACCAAGACACCAGACACACAAAATGTCATGTACTCAACAGATACTTCAAAGCGCGAACCCACAAGAACAGAGCCAAGCATACAACACAAGCCAAAGTGACATACCATAGACACTAATCTCTGCGATGTTCTCCACACCAACACACAGCAACCAGAGATCATCCTAGCAAGGTGCAGACCTCGACGTCCTCCATCCCAGTACAAAAAAAAAAAAGAGAGAAGAAGAAAGAACAAAAAATAAAAAAAAGATGTACCTGTCCTTCAACCCCCGCTCCAAAGAAAGCTCCCAACCAGCCTCAAGCATAATGCGCCTCTTCGCTCCGTTCCCCATCACGAAATATGATTACATCCTCTCCCATAATGCTGACAGCTAGAGATTTTTAAATATACATTCAATATGTAAGGCTCCTTGCTTCGATCTTGCTCTTCAGCCCACATTGCCAATGAAGGAGACTAGTATTTTAAATAACAAACAATCAGGACACATTACAAACATGAAGCTGATAAATATTAAACCCTATAATTCTGCTGAATAAACAATCATAGGTGCTCTCCTTACGTTATCCAGCGATGTCGTCACACTGATGCCTCGAAGATCCACGGAGGTTGAGCGCCAGATATCTGAGATGCAGTTTAAATGAAAATTAACACTTTAACAGAACAATAACTTCTCAAGTCACTTAAATTTCCCTCTAAAATGATGACATCACCGCCAAGCTCCGTATCTTCTTAAAGATGCGTGGCATAGTAGTAGCATCTGCTGATGTGATAGATAAGAGATTTTCTCTCAGACCAGTCTCGAGAGTCTGTATAACTCCCTCCAAAATATTTCTGACTAAACCAAGGCATTTTAGTTGCTTAAATTAAAAAAAGAAAAAACGCTTGTACGCTATTTGGAGAAACATAAACAGAAAATATCTGCAATGCTAAATCTACTTTAAATACCAGCACCTTGGTTGTGAGAGAAAACATAAAAGCTCATAACAAATTTGCATTTTTCCCATTACTTCAAGTAATAAAAGAAACATATTTATGTTTATATATTTAGGCACTGTACATACTCTTGACAGAGGCAATTTATGAAGGATTTATATCTCATATTTTCTGTAATATTCTAACCCTTATGAGGAAATTATCATAGTAGCACTTAACATGTTATTATTGAACTATACATAAACACTAAATCTCACAAAGTGAGGGAACCGCAAGATTTATTTAAAGGCTGAAAGCTATGTTAGTATTTCTGATTTCACCACAAAGAAAGCTAAAACACTTCCTGTTTTCTGAAGAGAAAAAAGGAATGAATAAACACATTTGTGTATATATATACACCTTTTGTTTACCCTTGGCAAGAATATATTTCACAATAGATTAAACTCATTAACTGTATGTAAATATCCTGTATAAGAAGGAAATATATATATATATTTTCAACACATTTGTGTCCAGACAGATATATACATTGTTAGGAAATTGAATCCGGAAGCTTTTTGAATGCTTTAAAAAAAACATCTTTTGCTCCCTTAGGATCAGAACAGGTAAACTTTTTTTCATTAAATGTGAATGACAAAGTATTTGGATAAGACATGCGAAATCTTATCCCTCTTTTAATTAATTCTGCACAATAGGGAGAAAGCTTTTGCCTGTTTAGTTTTATTTGAGGAGGAAAATCCTGTGAGAATGATAACTTATGCGATTTCCATACAAACTGTTTCTTACTTTTAGCTGCTTGCAAGATTTGAAAAGCATCTTGAAAATTTAGCAATTTTGTATATATTATCCTTGGTGAAGAAGCATCTTGACTTGCACGTAGGGCTCTGTGTGCTCTCTCAACAGTTATGTTTTTTGAAGATGCTTCACAGTTTAGTAGTGCCTCAAAAATACTCTTGGACACAGACAACAAATTATTCTTATCAAAAGATTCTGGTAGACCCCGAATAATAATGTTGTTCCTGCGGCTTCTGGCTTCTAAGTCTATCAATTTAGATTGTATTTCAGAAATAGTTTTATCTTTAGATTTTAAATCATTTTCCAATGACTCAATTTTTATCTCCAAAGCTGAGTTATTGTTTTCAATAGTACTCATTCTGTCATTTATTTGTTTTAATGTATCACCAAAGTCAGTAAATTTTTCTGTAAAGTTCTGAATGGCACTTTGTATGGGCTTTAATGCTAGTTTTAACTCATCTAAATAAAAGTTTGAGTCATTTAATTCTTTGCTACTTACTTTGGCTGGTTCAGAAGAATTTTTGGATGTTCTCAATCTTTTAGAAGTGTTATCTTTTTCTGGTGAATGAACTGATGAGAATTTGGCCTTCGTGGCCTGAGCATCCATAGACTCCGATTTAGTAGCCATGCCCAGAAATTAGATGTTGTTACCAGGGTGACAAGTTCCAGGAAAAATCTGAAGCAGCAGGTGCCCAAGTCAGATAACTCCACAAATTGTTCTGAGGTAAAATGTGACCCAAAATAAAAATTCCAAAGACAAAAATATTCCAACTATATGTAAAAAGCTTAGTATAATCCTTTTATGAAAAAAACTGAGGAAAAATATTAGTCCCAAGTTGTGAAAAAATAAAGATGATACTAGTCTGTGAGGAGCTCTAAGAATAGGGACTAGTCTAGTCGGCAGCCATCTTGGAATCATTTAGTGCCAGTATTGGTGTGTACCATTTGGTGATACCTAGTCCTTCTAACTTCTGTGTTCGTCAGTATGGTGGCTTAGCTTTTTTGTTGGTTTGTTTGCTTTTGTTTTTTGCCAGGAAAGTGGCCCATGCTAGCTGGGGTCTATATCACATAACTGAAATGTTAAATAACTGACAACCATACCTTAACCCCTTTGGGACCCTGAGAAATAGTTTCTGGGTCTGCAGCAGGGTTTTTGAAAAGGAATTTATGAGAGTCAGGACCCCTGTAGTATCTGTCGGGCTTAACAGGAGCTGGAGTTAAGGGGTCAGACTAGACTCTGAAAATACATCATCACAGGTGGAATAGCTAGAGGCCTGTGTTGAGGTAGTAGAAGGAAGTCCCTGAGCCTGCTCTTAGATTCTGAAAAATCTTGGCTCCCCCACTGGAAATGCTCCCTCATGGTATGCAAGGTTTCCCCAAAGGAGTAGTCCTCAGGAGGAGAAGCTGAAGGAATAGATTCTTCAGCATAAGAATCCTCATGGGGGGAAGAGAATATTCCTGATCAGAAGAGGAATCAGGGGAAATGGAAACATGATCTGAAGATTCATAGTCTGTCTCTTGCCTAGGCCTCATATCAGGAGGGGGATGGGAACTCCTGATCAAGGTAATTAAGTCTTCGGCCATTTTAAGCATCTGTTTTTTGGGCATGGAGGCCTGTCCATGTTGCTGGTGAACTTGTTTCTTTGCCTTTAAAGGTGCTTTAGTCTTTACCTTTGAAGCTGAAGTCGGTTTAATATATAATTGTTTAGGTCTGAATACACACTCAGAAGCCGATGCCTGCTCAGCGGCTTCGGACCCATATGAGGGAATAGTCTCCAAGGCTCCAATACCTTGAGTTTCCAGCGGCCTGACCGACTCCACGTGGGAGTCTGTAGCGGCCTGTGACTCTAAAGTAGCGGGCGTCAGGGGCTGCGAAAGTGCCTCACTGAGAACTGGTGACTGGCTTAGGAGAAGCTTCGTTGGTTTTGGACCTCAGTTACCTGTCTTTTTCTTTGTGCTTTTTGTGAACTCCGGTAGTCTTATGGGTATCCGGCGACATTGTACAATTAAATCTGCGTCCAAAATAGCTTAATGCAAAATCGTACCAACGCTTAATAATGCGTTGGTTAAATCTAGCACAAAACCGACAACTTGAAACATCGTGGTCAGGACCTAGGCAAGGAATACAGTAAGAATGAAAGTCCTTATGAGGTATTTGCTTCCCACAAGAAATACAATTAACTTTTCCTGACATCGGTCTGGAGCATGAAAAAAGTTTCCCCAATGGGGTACTTAGCTTTTAATGAAGACTTCGGATCTGAAACTTGAACACGAAAATCTCAGGAGTCGGCACCTGCGAACTGCTTCTGCTTCAGGCACCGCACGGCAAGAAAGACTGAAGAAAATGGCGTCAGCTGCATCTTTTATACCCCTGATGACCTGACGTCAGGGAAGGGGTGACAGCAACCGACTTAGGACCCAAGACTTTGATATTCAGGCTGACTGAGGGCAACCTGCCAGCAGGATTACCCAAATGTAATGACTGCAACAGTGAAACACGAAGAACATCTAGGTTAAGAAGGGGGGTGATGATTAGTGATCAGCAGTATGATTTTTATGCCAGGAAAGAACACTACAGATGCTATGTTTGCTCTGAGAGTGGTGATGGAGAAGTACAGAGGTCAGAAGGAGTTGCATTGTGTCTTTGTGGACTTAGAGAAAGCATATGACAGGGTGCCTAGAGAGGAGTTGTGGTATTGTATGAGGAAGTCGGGAGTGTCAGAGAAGTATGTATGAGTGGTACAGGATATGTACGAGGGTAGTGTGACAGCAGTGAGGTCTGCGGTGGGAGTGACGGATGCGTTTAAGGTGGAGGTGGTAGTGCATCAAGGATCAGCTCTGAGCCCTTTCTTATTTGCAATGGTGATAGGTTGACAGACGTGATCAGACAGGAGTCCCTGTGGACTATGATGTTTGCAGATGACATTGTGATCTGTAGTGAGAGTACAGAACAGGTGGAGGAGACCCTGGAGAGGTGGAGATATGCTCTAGAGAGAAGAGGAATGAAGGTCAGCAGGACTAAGAATATGTGTGGGTGAATGAGAGAGATGATAGAGGATGCAGGGAGTAGAGGTGGCGAAGGTGGATGAGTTTAAATACTTGGGATCAACAGTTCAGAGTAATGGCGAGTGTGGAAGAGAGTACAGGCAGGATGGAGTGGGTGAAGAAGAGTGTCAGGAGTGATTTGTGACAGAAAAGGGAAGGTCTACAAGAGGGTAGTGAGACCAGCTATGTTATATGGGTTTGAGACAGTGGCATAGACAAAAAGGCAATTGTCAGAGCTTGACGTGGCAGAGTTGAAGATGTTAAGATTTGCACTGGGTGTGACGAGGATGGACAGGATTAGGAATAAGTATATTAGAGGGTCAGCCCAGGTTGGAAGGTTTGGAGACAAAGTCAGAGAGGCAAGATTACGTTGGTTTGGACATGTGCTGAGGAGGGATGCAGAGTATATTGGGAAAAAGATGCTAAGGATGAAGCTGCCAGGTAACAGAAAAAGAGGAAGGCCTAAGATATAGTTTATGGATGTGGTGAGAGAGGACACGCAGGTGGTTGTGTGACAGAGCAAGACGCAGAGGACAAGAAGAAATGGAAACAGTTGATTCGCTGTGACGACCCCTAACGAGAGCAGCCAGGAGAAGTAGTAGTATACGCAAAAAAAAAAAAATAACAGGATTCAATAATTGGCTTATTTACTGAAGTCATTCTAAGATGGCCCAGTGTTTGTCAGGAAACAGATGACTGACAGTTTGACCTGTTTCTTCAGGGATAAACTGCATCTCTGTCCTACTGGCATCTGTATATTGGCCTAAATCTTTTCCTCACTTCTGTGCCCTTTTTAGGCAATGTTAATCTCTTACATCTGCCAATCTAGCAAAGTCAAATCAGACTGCAATCAGTGTAGCACTGCTCAGTGCCAGGAGCTTAAACAAGGAAAAAAAAGCCCCCCCCCCCCAAAAAAAAAAAACAAAAAAAACAAAAGCTATAAAAAAGAAGTTATGTACTCACCATAACAGTCCATCTGAGTAGTTGTACTTCATTTATCTCCAACCTGTGGGTTACAGATCCATATCAGATACGAGCTGGCAACTTTTACTAGCATCAACTCCGAGCTCCTCCCCTTACCCATAATACACCTCCACTGCCTTCCATCCCCAGATCGAGTTTGCTGAACCTTATACTGATAACCCGACCTGAAAAATTTTACTTGTGACCTATACTGCAGCCCGTAGGCTGATCATATGCCAAGGTCCGGGGAATGGAGGGAGGGATGGTTGAAGACAAATGAAGTACAACTACTCAGATGTAATGGTATGGTGAGTACATAACTTCTTTATCTGAAGTAGTTTACTTCATTTGGTCATCAATGTGTGGGACAGAGTCCCCAGCTACTAAACTCCTGGGAGGCCCACATCGAAGAATATTGCAGAGCACCACAGAACCAAAGGATGCTCTCCTACTGGACGTCAAATTCAATTTGTAATGAAAAATAAATGTATGAGATGAGGACCAAGTAGCTGCAGAACAAATATCATCAAAAGACACACTAGACCAAAAGGCCGCAGACGTAGCCATGGACCTAGTGGAATGAGCTTTCACCTGACCTGGAGGAGACAAGCCTCTGTCCTTATAGACCTGCAGGATGCATGAAGAAATCCATCTAGCTATAGTGACCTTGGAGATAGGTTTCCCCAAAAAGGGTTTATAGAAGGATACAAACAATTGATCAAATTTGCGGAAATATTTTGCCCTGCGTAAATAGAATTGTAACTGTCTATGAACATCCAACATGTGGAGTTTATATTCCATTTTATTAGTGAAATTAGGAAAAAACACAGGCAAATTGATAGTCTGATTGATATTGACTGGTGATGCCACCTTAGGAAGAAAGGATGGATTGGTTCGAAGGGATATCCTATCTTTGTGAAAAATCATGTAAGGAATTTTGATGAACAAGGCCTGTAATTCTGAAACCCTTTTTGCAGAAGTAATAGCCACCAGAAAAGCCATTTTTCAAGATAAAAAATTCAGATCTACAGTTGCGGCAGGCTCGAAAGGCAGAGTGACCAGAGCCTGAAGAGCCATAGTAAGGTCCCATGGGGGAACAGGATCTTTGACCAGAGGGGGCGTAACAAAAAGGTGCCTTTGATAAAGGCTTTACAGAGTCTGGAAGAGGCTAAAGAGGCAGAATTCTTGCCCACATGAAAATGAGAGATGGCAGCCAACTGAACTTTAACAGTAAAAGAACTAGCTCCGTGATGAAAAATATCAGCTAGAAAATCAAGAATTGTGGAAATAGGAGACGAGAAAGGGTCTAAACTCCTTTGACAGGCCCAAAAGGAAAAACACTTCCACTTGCTGCAATAAACCTTCCTGGTTGAAGACTTATGAGCAGCCACCAAAATAGATCTGAGGAGGATAGTCCAGGAGTCCTAGCAATCATGGGAACTGGAGCAACCAAGCTGTGAGCTTCAGGCTGTCCAGATTTGGATGAAGCACCCAAGAAGGGATCCAAGGCAGAGCCAGAAGGTGAGACCAAAGGAACAGAAACCATAATTGGCAAGGCCAGAATGGGGCAATGAGGATTACTTTGCTCCCCAGTCGATGAGCATTCTGTAGAAACCACGGAACGAGAGGTACTGGCGGATAAGCATATAGAATACCGGGAGGTCAAGCATGAACTAGAGCATTGCTGGGAGACTCCCCTGGTAGGGGGTTCCGAGTGAAAAACTTGCTGCACTTTGCATTGGAAGGAGATGCAAAGAGATCGCAGCAAGGTTGACCCTACTCCTGAAGATCTGTTCTGCTACTGACAGATTCAGAGACCACTCGTGAGGCATCAGAATGGTCTGACTTAGCCTGTCCACTAGGATGTTGGACTGTCCCGGAATGTGCGTTGCGATGAGAAAGCAACCAGTGGAGATCTCCCATTCCCACACTCTCATGGCCTCGCGACAAAGGGGGGTAAGATCTGGTCCCTCCCTGTTTGTTGATATACCAGAGCACTGACATGTTGTCTGACTGAATAGCAATCATCCCCAGAGGAAGAAAGGCATGAAGGGACTGCAATGCTAGAAGGACCACCCTCATCTCTAGGACATTTATGTGCAAGCTGGTCTCTACGGGGGACCACATGCCTTGGACTGTCCTGCCCGAACAATGCCCCCCCCACCCGAGTTGGGAGGCATCTGTGATCAATGTGGCTTGGGCTGGAACAAAAGGTCGTCCCTCCAAAATGTCCGGAGAGCACATCCACTATATGAGGGACGACAGGCAGACTCGACTGAGTTGAACTGGATATGTCAATGGTAGTTCCAACAGGGACCATTATACAGCTAGAGTCCAGTGTAGAATTCTCATGTGTAATCGAGCACATAGGAGAAGAGTTATGGTCACTGCCATCGAGCCTAAGACCCTCAACACTGATTCCGCCATTGGGAGATGAGAAAGGTAGATCAGGGAGACATGCATCTTCAGGTTTTGAATGCTCTCAGAGGACAGGAAGATTTTTCACTGAAGAGTATCTATCCTGGCACCAATGTAGTCTATCACTTGTACAGGATCTAGGAAAGATTTGGATGCATTGATGGTGACCCCCTATCACAGGGCAAGGGTCAGGAAATAATCCCTAGTTTGGGAGAGTAGACGCCTGGTGGGAGCAGTGAGGAGCCAACCATCCAGGTACAGATAGACCTGAATCCCCTGAAGCCTCAGTTGAGCCGCTACCACCACCATCACTTTGGTAAACACCTTGGGGGGGGGGGGCTGTGATGAGACCAAAGAGTAGGGCTCAAAACTGGTAATGACTGACTCCTAGAAGGAAGTGGAGGAACCTCCTAGCACTTCTGTGCATTTTTTGTAATAATAAGCATCCTGGAGGTCTAACGAACACATCCAGTTGCTCTCTTGCAGGTACGGCATGATGGACTGTAATGTGACCATCCGGAACTTCTCTGTGTCAACTGACAGGTTCAGGGTACAGCGGTCCAGAATGGGCCTCAAGTCCCCCATTTTCTTTGGCACCAAAAAGAACCTGGAGTAGAAGCCCAATCCAGACTGATCTGGGGGGACGGATTTGATGGCTCGTTTTTCCTAGCAGCTTGGAAATTTCCTGTGCTGCTGCCTCCCTTTGCGTGGGTGGTACATCCGAGAGTTGTCTGGGAGATTTGAGAGAACCCACAAAGGGGATAGAGTATCTTCTGGATATAATTTGAAGCACCCAGTGGTCCGTTGTTATGGACTCCCATGCCGCTAGGTGCAAGGACAATCGCCTCCCCCGACTGCCTCCAGAGTAGAGCAGACGAGCAATGCCTCAGGGTTGCTGCCCGTGTCTGTCCGAGAAAGGTTCTTGAGACCCAAAATTCCTTGGACCCCCCTCTGCCTCTGGGCTGGTGTCCATTCTGTCCCCCTCTGCCACTGGGGGAAGAAGAGCCCTGAGTGTCCCAGGAATACTGTGACTTCCGGAACCACAGCTTCTTTTGCCCTCTCTGGTTCTGGGAAAAGGACCTTTGAGGGTTAGAGAAGTGAATCTCAATGGCAGACAGCGTCTTCCCATCCTTCTCACTTTGGACTAATGTCTCTGACAGTCTTACCAAAGAGTGTAGAGTCATCATAAGGGGCACTGGCAAAGAATTCCTTGAAGGGTTCAGAAAACTGACATAACCTGAGCCAGACATTGTGCCTCATGGACACGGACCCAGCCGCCCTACCCTCTCCGTCCGTAGCATGTGAGAGGAGTCACATGGACGTGATAGATATGGCTTTTAACGTGGCCATCCTCACGGAGAATGAAGCCTTGTCCTCCTGCAACGTGGACTTGGGTGGGGGGGGGGACTCTTCCAGCTCCTTTACCAGGTCGTGTTTGAGTTTGGTAACATGGGCCACGTAGTTCAGCGCCCTAATCGAAAATGTACCTGAAGCGTAAACCTGCTTCCCTAGGCAGTCCATCATCTACGACTCTCAGTCAGGAGGATGGACTGAGGAACTCTCCTGAGCAAGTTCTTGCTGCTACCACCATGGCATTTATATGGGAGCCCTAGTTCCATGCAGGTCTGTCTATGGGGGGCTTAGGATCTTATCCAGTCTTTTTGGGATAGGTTCCATGGTGTCTGGTTCATTCCATGCCTGTGAAGTGACCAGATTCACCAAAGGATCCACAGGAGGGGACACCCAGGAAGTAGATGGGCCTGTGCCGAAAGCCTCCAGGAACACAGACTCATCAGAAGAAGGTTTGAGGGCAGACCAACCTCCCCATTGGCCCAGGATTTCCATGATGTCTCCAAAGAGAAATCCTCAGGAGGTGACCTAGGGGAACCTTCTCCATCATATAAGTCCATGTCCTCGGTGAGGGACTCGGGGCAGTCCAAGTGCCTCCTCTTGCGAGGTACCTCTCCAGTGGGGCTCTCCAGGGGAAGCTCGCAAGTCACTTGTTCCTTGGGGGAACCATCTGGGGCTCTTTGAGCATGGGCTGTCCCTCTGGTAAAATGATGGGGACTGTAGACAGAGCCAAGGGGGTCTGGAAGGAGTCCGAGTTGGAAGTCAGGGGTCTCAATCCTGTGGAGAGAACCCTTTCTACCACGTCAAATGAGAGAATCTGAGCCGGGACCGAGGTGGACAGAACTCCAAGGGAGGGAAGGTGGCCAGACAAAGTCGGAGCCGAAGAAAAGGGTTCCACTACCTCAGATCTGATACCAAAGCTCTGGCTCTGACAGAGGCTTGGATCCGAGCTGGTCAGATCCAAGACACTCCAGGCAGCTGTCGGCATCAAGGAAGCAGGTACAGTTGGCGCCGACCCGCTGACCAAAGCCAACCTCAGATCCGAATACTCCGAACCCAAAGGTCGGATCGGAGAAGGAGATATGGGTTGGAAAAAAGGAAGCGAGCTCCCCCCTCCTGAGGGAGGGGGGCTGGCAAGACCCCCATCTGCATCTGTGTATGGATAAAACGCCTCATCATTTTATCCGTGATGAGGCGACTGACTCTGACCTGGTGGGTTGGGGTGCCAAGGCCCGAGAAACTGGATGTGTCTCCTCTGGCTCTGGGGAGATCCTCGGAGATCGAAGCTAAGGGGAGTCACAGATCCGTGGCATCTTAGTAGGTGAAGTGAGGTCCAGAGACCTCGTTCTCTTTTCCCTCGCCTTCGACTCTCCCTCCCTCTCTCTACCTCTTTTCTGCTCCACTACCACAGGCTTTGGTACAGGTGGTTGAGTCCCAGCCTGTGAGGGAGGAGAAGCCAGAGGAAGGAGAGGCGGCCACAGCAGCTGCTGTGACCAAAACCGGAGATGAGGAAACATAGTCTGAAGGGGGAAGAAGGCCTTTGAGGGCCAACTTGGCCTTCCTATCTTTAATGGTGCGGGGGTTGAAGCCCACACACATGCTGCAGTCCACACTCAGATGGGAACACCCAAGCACCAAACTAACAGAGTGCGGCCATCAGCTGGGGATAACTTACGGCCACACTCTGTGCAAGGTTTGAAAACAAGCTTTTCAGCCATACTGTCTTTAAAACTGTCAAACACACCCACTCACCACACTCGTACAGAGAAACACTGAGGGGGGAGGGGAAGCTACAATCTCACAACAGTACAAAGTACTCTAATTGCCCTAAAACTCGATACACCAAGTGAGGGGAGGAGAAAGGGGACCTAAACTAACACTAACAAAAAACTGTAGAAAAAGATACGAAGGTTTAAACCAACTGACTAAATTGCTCAAGAGACACGATGCAAAGCTATTTGCGGCAAACGAGATCTGGGGATGGAAGGCAGTTGAGGTGTATTATGGATAAGGGGAGGAGCTCAGAGCTGATGCTAGTAAAAGTTGCCGGCTCGGATATGATACGGATCCGTAACCCACAGGTTGAAGATCAAATGAAGTAAACTACTTCAGATACATAGTTTATCTGCATCTTCACACAAACATGGTTCAAATTATATGGCAACACTCCATCCTTACCGGGTTTTAATGCCCAACAAACATTTAGGGCCTCTACTGAGGACAACATTGTTTCAGGTTGTGGACTGTCAGTCCTTATTCATAGACACCAACATCTCTAGATTAATTGTTCAAGATAATGACTTTGAAGTGCTGTGCGACCTAGTTACTATAAACAAGACTTCATACCACATCACGGCCAACTACAGACATCTATCCATGTCTCCTACAGCCCACAAGATATAGACTAGCAAAGCTGAGATGCTCACCATTGAATCAAACATTATGTTATACAACTTTTACTATTAATCTATATACTGGAAAATGTATACTAACCTAAAAATAATATGCCTTTAGTTTCTTCTAACTTTATCATCCCATCACTACCAGGTGCTCAAATCTATTTAACCTGATTCTCACAAGCAGTTCCAGCATGTTGCACTGCTATAGCTGCCACTACAATGGCAAAAATCTGACCCCCAAATGGTTGTAGTCACTCTACGACCCCACGCTAAAGCTTCTACTAATCCCACAGTCTTCAGAGACTTCTCCACAACAAGCATAATGGTATTAGCTGATAATCTGAGGCAGCTTAATTGTCCTTCATGCCTTGAAGGTTCCACAGCATGAACTGCAACATACACTAAGCTTTCTATTCACATCTAATCTCCTGCAATGAGACCTCTTGTCACAAATAAATGAAAATACAAAGCCAAGCTTAGAAATTTGACCCCTGGATCATCACATTGTACCACATATGGTAAAAACTCTGAGCCCTTAAAAAAATTAAATCTGCCTACACCAAAACTGATCCCAAAAGGATAAAGTGCTAATGCATACATTTTTTAAAACAAAGTAAAATTAAATTTTGATACCACAGTTGAGGAAACCCAAAAAGTGTTCTTTAGCTCTGTGAACATCACAGAAGTGATAATCCATACTGCATTGGGTGAATATAGTACAGTTGGGTAAGTAAAATTACCTTAACAGTAGATGTTCAAATAAATCACTGCTGCAGTAGCCTAAGTTAAAAGGGTTATATCCTGCACAGATTATAATGGCCAGGTAGCTTCCAAAGCTTTAGGGCATCTTCCATGCACCAGACCAGAGCTCGAGCAGAAAAGGGAGAAAATCAGCAGTCTGGGATATAGCCCTAAAACAGGTCAATGTTGGTATATAAAATCATTGTCTTCGCCCTGGCAAACAAAAGCATAAAAAAAATTAAGGAAGATGGTGGGAGTGCCTACTCCATTAGCAACCTATGCAAACATCTACTCCTATGCTTTACTTACACAACTGTATGATGTTCATCATTAGATCACTGCCGCATTAGCCTAAGCTATATTAATACAATATCAAGGCTTAGAAAGTTTGGGAGAATGAAGGATAAGGGTCCAGGAGTCCCTGGAGAATAGCCCTAGCAAAGCCTGCTCTGGATCTGGAATAGCAGTGTAGTTTGTAGTTCTTGTTGAAAGTATATACAGAAGACCAAATTGCTGACTCTATAATACATCTATAGTCCACCCTTTTCCAAAACGTCACTGAAGAGGCTAAGGCCCCAGTAAAATGTGCCTGGAATTGACTTGTTATGGTGAGAACAAAAGGGAATAGCATGGGACAACTGTTTGAAATTATCAGCTTTGACACTAATTGTCCTTTTTTCTTACCTTCGTAAGAAATGAATAAATTATCAGAATTCCTGAAGGTTTTATTTCTGTCAAGATCATATCTGAGTTGTTTTGGAGAAATCCAGAATATGAAGAAACTTTTCTCCCACATTTTTTAAGATCAGGTAAGACATGAAGATGGATAGCTTGGCGCAAAGTAAACTCGGACACCACTTTAGGCATAAATGAAGGATTCACTCATAAAGAAACCATATCTTTGTGTAAAATGTGATACAGTTGACCCTCAATAAGTGCTTGCAACTTGGACAGTCTTCTTGTAAAAGTCAGAGCAATTAGCAGCACTGTTTTTCAAGTTAAAAACCTCAAATAAGCTAGGCTGGTTCAAATGGAACAAACATTGTTTCCAAAAACAAAATTAAGATCCCAAGGAGAAGCCACCTGCTTTTCTAGGTGGACTGGTAAGTAGAACACCATTCAAAAACAGCCTGACATGACTCTGCACTGAAAGAGGGGGGCTACATGGGCAGATATGCTAAAATGGTCAAAAGATGGAAGATTTAAAGAGAAATAAGAAAGGCCATGGGATAACTCTCACAAATATTGTAGAACCATAAAATGTTAGCCTAAAAGGTGCCTGTGGCACCAGCTAGAAAATATTTTTCATTTTCTAGTACACAATTTTCCAGTAGTATGTTTCTTTTCCTCCTTTAATAACTGCTGCACACCCTCAGAAAAGAGATGCCTGAAAGGCATTAAAATTCTATTACCCAGGCAGTCATATGAGGTTGTTTCCAGCTGGAGTGTATCAAACACCCCCTGCGTCTTGTGTGAGTAAGTACAGTCTGTAGGATTGCATTTGGCTACTTCCAAAGGAAAGGAGAATCACTGTTGCCTTGGCCAGAAGAGAGTCATCACAATGACCTTTGGAGAGTCCTTCTGAATCTTCAGAATGACCCTGGACAGCATTAGAAATGCATACTGGAACATTCCCAACCAAGGAAAAGAGAATGAATCTGTCTTCTATGCCTACTTGCAAGAAATCCTCAAGCAGAATTTTTCAAGGTGCTTGTTGTGAATAGAGGAGAACAGACCTATCTGAGGTGTTCCCCACAGCTGGATCAGCTCCTGGAAGACCCTGATTCAATTCCAATTTGTGATCCTGCTCAGTTTGTCTGCACAAAGTTTTCTTATGACAGAATGTAAAAAGTCTGTAGAGTAAGACTGCGGCATTGCTATTTCCCAGATTACCATGGCTAATCTGCAGAGAGGGTATGATCTGGGACTCCCACACACACAGAATTTATGTATCACAGCACTGTGGTGTTGTCTGTGACTACTTGCAGAGGTCAAGGCAATCATAGATGATTGAGAGTTGAGTGAATTTATTACTGCTAACATCACTTTGACATTTGTGTTTTTTGGTCGGTCTTTTTTGTTCAAATGACCCTGCAATTTTACGCCCAAGGACATAACCCCACCTCCAAGCAAACTCTGAGGCATCTGTTATACAAAGTGAAGTACAGCTGGATGACAGATTGGAAGACATGGATTCAGATAAACCTGTCCAACACCAAACCAATTCCCTTTTTACAAATCCCAAAACTGGAATCTGAAAAGCCAGAGGGTGTTGATGTTGGAGCTATACAGATTTTTGGTACGACTGAATCTCTCTCTTGTGGGGTCTGCCTAGAGCAACCATGACTACTACCATAGATGCCATGAATCCTAAAATCTTGAGAAATTTCCTTGCTGAAGTCCTCAGCTAAGTGAAAAACGCAGGAATAGCTCTAAATATAGACCAACTTTTTCCTGAGAGAGAAAAGCTCTTTGAATGAACATATCCAGGAGACACCCAATAAATACTATTCTGTGGGGATGGAATTAGACAAGCTAACTGAACATTCTCCTGGAAACTCAGTGTGAAAAAGGGATATTTTATCCAAGTGTTTGATTCGTGACACTTCAAAAAAAAAAAAAAAGACTCTGCAAAGATGAACAATTTGTCTAAATAAGGAAAAAACATGAATACCTTGCAGTTTGCAACATTCCATCACTGGAGGTACATACATTGTGAGAAACCTTGGAGCAGAGGATAACCCAAAGGGTAATACAAAGAACTGAAAAGGGTAATCCAGAAAATCTTAAGAAAACTTTGAAATCTTAGGTTATTAGAATGTGATGGTAAGCATCATTTAAATCTAGAGCCTCCAAAAACTGAAAGGTGGTATAAGACATAACAGGTTGTGAAGGGACATTTTGAACTTTGTGATTTTAACAAACTGTTTGAGAAAGGAAAGATCTAAGACTACTCTCAATGAAGCTTTCTTTCTTTGGTAATCAAAACATCTTTGAATAAAAACCTTTCCATGCAAGAGGCAGCAGTACAGATTATTTAACCCCTGGTGCCAGCAGATGCTGAATGACAGGGAAATAAAAACATTTCATCTGGTGGATGAAGAAGAAACTCCAGAAAAGGAGGAAGTGATTCCCACATCGGCACCCCCGATGGATCACTCTCAGAACCCTTTTGTCTGAGATGATCTATTGCCAAACAGAGAACTGCAAACCAGACTTTGGGGAAGAATTAAAGGGCTGCTAGGGTGGCAGGGGGGATCTTTATCTCCTTTTTAGACCCTCTTTGGTATTATTGCCTGCTTAACTGAAGTTTGCCAAGGCTGTTTATTTTGTGTTTTTTTTAAAAAATATCCTGAATAAGGGATGAAAGTTACCCATATAGCCTGGATAGCACAGTGATGTAGTGGTAGCATTGTCTCCTGACAGCAAGAGGTTTTCCGGTTCAATTCTCGGCTGGAGTGCCTTCTGTGCACAGTCTGCATGTCCTCCCTGCATTTGTGTGGGTTTTCTTCAGGTACTCCAGTTTCCTCCCATGTTACAAAGACATGCGCCTGGAGTGTTTCTCCCCAGGCCTCCACTGAAAATTG
Organism: Protopterus annectens; assembly: GCF_019279795.1. NCBI lineage: Eukaryota > Metazoa > Chordata > Ceratodontiformes > Protopteridae > Protopterus > Protopterus annectens. The sequence goes on from NC_056746.1 coordinate 149,394,184, forward strand.
ACCTCGTTCCAAGTTAGACTTTCCCAGTAAACAAATGTTAAATAAATAAAGTTTAAAAAATCTGAGTCACCCCTTGAATCAGTTTTCTTCTCTCACCACATTTTGTCAGGACTTCAGCAGTAAATGGTCTGCTAACAAGAGATAAGAATTCAAAATTTCAGTTTTTGCATCTTCAGGCACATTCTGAGAACGTAATCATACAAATCTTCTCATAACAGACCAAGTAGCTTCTCTTCTGGAAAAGTATCAGCTGAGTCAGAACAACACTTCAAAGAATGTTTTGTTACTTGAGAAACAGAAGTAATAACAGCAACTGGAAAAGATTTATCCTCAGATGAAAGAAAAGTGACTTATTTTCTTTATATTCTCAAAAAAAGCAAAGAAAAACGTAACTTGTCTAAGCTCAATTAAGAATATTAAAAATAAGAAAGGTAGAAGAATGCAGTCTTTTCCAATATCAAAAGCTTTCCCATCTTTGTCAAATGGATAGGGATTAGCATTTATTAAATGCTTAGCTGCAGAAGGATTTGACAAGAAAATCACTGCAAGGTCAGATCTGGGACTAGTGGATAAACATTTGTAAGACTAAGGAACATTCTACAATCTATCTGCCTTCCTAAGGGCCGCAGGATGGCTGTCAGGCACATTGCAGGCTGTAATAAAAATATCCACCAAAGCTGGTAGAACAGGAGAAGCAATGTACAGTTGTGTACCTACCATAAATGTAGATGTTCCAGTGTATTCACTGTTGCAGTCATTACTCTTGGGTTATCCTGCTGGCAGGCTACCCGTAGTCGGCCAGAATTCCAAAGTCTAGGTCCGGCGTCGGTTGCTGTCGCCTCTTCCCTGACATCAGTGTGCCAAGGGTATAAAAGATGCAGCCAACGTCATTTTCTTTAGTTTTTCTTGCCCCAGATGTCAGGTGCCCCCAAAATGGTAGGCTGAAAAATATGCCAATAAAAATGCATGTACAAAAATAACATTTCCTTCATCTACAAGCAAATACACCAAATAGGTTGTATAGGATAGAGAAGTGCAGATAAGTCCCAGCAAAGAAAAGGGGGAATGGTGGGTAACCTGGACTGCAACAGTGAATACACTCGAACATCTACATATATGATAGGTACACAACTGTACTATGTTCATCGTGTTTCACTGTTGCAGTCATTACTCTTGGGTTGGATCCCAAAGCTGAGGATGGGTGGCTGGGCTAAATGGGATTAGGAGAGGCTATGAGGCCCTGCAGAACAGCAGTGGCAAAGCCTGCTCTGGACTTAGAGTAAAGAGGTAAGTGGTAGTGCTTTGTGAAGGTGTGCACTGAACTCCAAGTTGCAGCCTCTAAGATATCTTTGGTTGGTACTCCTCTGAGGAAGGCTGCTGAAGTGGCTGCTGTTCTGGTGGAATGAGGTCTAATGCGCTTAGGCACTGATTTGCCATGTTGAAAATAGCAGAAATGGATGCAATGGCCTATCCATTTAGAAATAGTCTGTTTTGAGATAGCCTTTCCTTGTGATCCTGCAGCATATGATACTAAAAGTTGCTCAGTCTTTCTGAAAGCTTTAGTTCTGTCCAAGTAGAAGCGTAACTGCCTGTGTATGTCCAAAGAATGCAGAATTTTCTCACCCTTGTTCTGTGGATTTGGATAAAAGGTAGGCAAGTGAATGGTTTGGTTGAGGGCCACACTGGACACCACCTTAGGCATAAATGTAGGGTTTGTCCTCAGAGAAACCCTGTCTGGATGAAAAATGATGAAAGGTTCCACAGCCATGAGTGATTGTAACTCCGAGACTCGCCTTGCAGAGGTTATTGCTAGGAGCAGAGCTGTTTTTTCAGGATAAAAATGTTATATCTGTTGCTGATGCTGGCTCGAAAGGAGGCAGTGTAAGTTTTTCCAAAACATAATTGAGGTCCCAGGCCGGAATTGGTGCTCTCGTTGGAGGCCTAATGTTTTTGGCCCCTCTGAGGTACTGCCTTATTAAAGGAGGAGAAAAGATAGGTGGTTCCATATTGTAATGGGCTGAAATAGCAGAGGCATGAATCTTAATAGATGAGAAAGAAAGGCCTTTGTTTAGCATCTCAGGTATTGGAAAATCTGAGGGATATTTGGTATACACATGTCAATGCCTTGTTCCTGGTTCCAAGCACAGAATCTCTTCCATTTTTCTGCATAAGATTTTCTGGTACTGGGCCTCCTGGCCTCCAAGATAACATCCATAACAGCTTTTGAAAGAGGAGTGTTCTGAATGGTTACATTATCTGCCATGCTGCCAGATTTAAGGTCCTGAGTTGGCCGTGCAGGATTTGATTGTTTTGTTGGGTCAGCAAGTGAGAAGTTTGAGGCAATATCCATGCTGGACCATGAGACAAGCTCTTTAGGATTGGGTACCAGTGCTGGCGTGGCCAGTCTGGTGCAATCAGTATCATTTATGGCTTCTCTTGTCTGACCTTTAGGAGTACCCTGGGAAGGAGAGGCAGTGGAGGAAAAGCATATACTGTTAGATTTTTCCAGCTGAAGGATAGGGCATCCACTTTCCATGCTTGCTTGTGATAAATCCTTGTGCAAAATCTCTGCAATTGGCAGTTGTGAGGGGAGGCAAATAGATCTATGTCTGGCATCCCCATTTTCTTATTATCATGCTGAAGACTTGTGGATCCAGTTTCCATTCGTGGGGATCCATGAGGTTTCTGCTTAGTTCGTCTGCCAGAGTATTTCTTTTTCCTGGCAGGAATTGTGCTTGCAGGTGAACTTGAAAAGCCAATGCTATGTCCCATAAGGTCATTGCTTGTCTACAGAAGGGGTAGGAATGTGTACCTCCCTGCTTGTTTATGTACCACATGACCGTAGTGTTGTCTGGCTTTATCAGTAACTGTCCTGGATGAAGCAGATCCTTGAAAGCTGTCAGGGCATTTTGAACAGCTAGCATCTCTTTTTGATTGATGTGAAGATGCATCTGGTTTGAAGGCCATGTGCCCTGAATACATTTTCCTGCCATATGGGCCCCCCAGGCATAATATGATGCATCCGTTGTCAATGTCTGTTTGGCTGTGGGTAAACTGAATGGCAGACCCTTGTTGTGGTGGACAGGCTTCTGCCCACCATTGAAACTCCTGTTGCAGGCAGGGAAAGAGTGCAATTACTGTCTCCAGGCTGTGGCAATGCTGAGTTCAAACACTTTTTAGATACCATTGTAGTTTCCTCATATGCAGTCTGGCATATGGAATTAGTAGAATACAGGATGCCATGAAACCAAAGGCCTGCAGGATTTTCCTTGCAGATAGGTGGGTTTTTGTTGCCAATTTCTTGAAGTAAGTAGTCAGTTGCTTTTGTTTTTCTGGCATGAGATAAGCCATCTGGGTAGTTGTATTTAAGCTTGCACCAAGGAATATTATCTCTTGAGAGGCCACTAGTTTTGATTTCTTTTCGTTTACTGTGTATCCTAAGCCAATTAGTAATCTTTTTACAAATGCCAGATGCTTTAGAAGAATGCCTTTGTTCTCTGCTTGAATTAGGCAGTCGTCCAAGTAGGGATATATTTGAATTCCTTTTTGTCTGCAAAATGCAATTACTGGTGCCAGGTATTTTGTGAAGACCCTGGGCGCAGTAGATAAGCCATAGGGCAGTGCAGATAATTGGTAATGGATTGGGCCAGCTATGAATCTGAGGTATCTTCTGCAAGATTGTCTGATTGTGACGTGCAAGTATGCCTCTTTTAGGTCCAAATTTACGAGCCAAGCCTTCTTGCCCAGCATGGGCAGTAGCTGCTGTAGAGTCAACATCTTGAATTTTGGAACTTCCAGAAACGTATTTAGTATAGACAGGTCCAGTATTGGTCTCCAGGTTTTGCCCTTTCTGGGTACTAGGAAAGGTCTGGAGTAAAATCCTTGCCCCTGCTCTTGTTGTGGTACTTGCTGAGTGGCCCTCATGTCCATAAGGGCTGTAATTTGTTTTTGTGCCTCTGCCCATTGATTGTGTGGCAGGTCTGGCATACCTTTTGACCTTGGTAGAGTGTGAAAATGGAACCTGTAGCCTTGGGACACTATGTTCAGGACCCATTTGTCTTGGGTAACCATTTGCCAATTTGATGAAAAAAGTGCTAGTTTTCCCCCTAAGGGGACTGCCAAAAGAAAAGTGCTTGGATCTGGTAGAGGAAAGTCATTGGGACTGTTTCCTGTAAGGTTGTGATTTGTCTTCTCTGCTTTTGGAGGTAGGAGCACCCCATTGTTTAGGCCTGTATGAGCCTTGGGGCTGAGATCTGCCTCTTTGTGGTCTGACACTGGAAAGGACCAAATTTTGGAAGGCCAGTTTCTGCTAAACCTGGGTGGCTGCACCTGTAGGAAATCCTTGAGTGTCTGCATGGATTTTGCTTTATCCTCCATTTTTTTCAACACCTCTTCTGCTTTATTACCAAACAAAGTATCATGCTGTAATGGTGCATCTAATAATTTTGCTTTAACATGATCAGGCAGATTCTGTTCCTTTAATCAGGCATGCCTTCTAATAACAGAACCTGTAACAGCGGCCCTGCAAGACGTCTCCAGTGAATCATAATCACATTGCAAAGTATGCTTTCCCACTTGTTCAGTTGCATGCAATAAATCCTGCAATTCCTTGTTCTCTGAACATTCAGTATTTGTCAACAATTTCTGTTTAAGCAGTGACATTAAATATTGCTGATATTTAAGCATATGAAACTGACAATTTAAAGCCCTTACAGCCAGGGTAGCAGAAGTGTAGACTTCTTTCCCCCATCTGTCTAGAGCCCTAGAATCCCTATCAGAGGGGACAGGGTTTTTTGCAGTGGAAGCTTTAACCCCTTTGGGACCCTGAGATACAGTTTCTGGGTCAGCAGCGGGGTTTTTATATAGGAATTTATGAGAATCCGGGACCCTGTAGTATCTGTCTGGCTTAGCAGGTGCAGGGGGTAAAGAGTCAGGAGACAGGCTGGACTCTGAAAATACATCATCAACAATGTCTAGAACAGGTGGAATAGCAAGGGGTCTGTGCTGAGGAAGTAGCAGAAAGTCTCTGAGCCTTTTCTTGGATTCAGAATAATATTGGCTCTCCCGGTAGAAATGCTCCCTCATGGTATGCAGGGTTTCCCCAAAAGAATAATCCTCAGGAGGAGAGGCTGAAGGAATGGATTCTTCAGCATCAGAATTCTCATAGGGAAGCATGGAGTAATCCTGTTCAGAAGAGGAATCAGAGGAAATAGAAATCTGATCAGAAGAATCATACTCTGTGTCTCTTGCCTAGGCCTCTTATCAGGAGGGGGATGGGAGCCCCTGATCAAAGTAATTAGGTCTTCGGCTATTTTAAGCATCTGTTTTTTAGGCATGGAAGTCTGAGTAGGAGAATGCTGTACTTGTTTCTTTGTCTTTAGAGCTGCTTTAGTCTTTGAAGCTGAAGATGTCTTAATATATAGTTGTGTAGGTCTGAAGACACCCTCAGAAGCTGATGCCTGCTCAGCGGCTCCGGACCCATCTGAGGGAATGATTTCCAAGTGTCCAATACCTTGAGTATCCAGAGGCCCAGTCGTCTCCACGTGGGAGTCGGAAGCGGCCTGTGGCTCTGAGGTAGCAGGCACCAGGGGCTGCGAAAGTGCCTCACTGAGAACCGGCGAACCGGCAACTGGCCTAGCAGAGGCTTCGTCGTCGGTTTTGGACCTCGGATGCTTATCCTTTTCCTTGTCCTTGCGTTTTTTGTAAACTCCGGTTGTCGGCTGGTCTGATGGCATTATATAATTAAATCTTCTGCCAAAGTAATGAAATGCAAAATCAAACCAACGCTTGATACTGCGTTGGTTAAATCTAGCACAAAACTGACAGCTAGCAACGTTGTGATCAGGGCCTATGCAAGGAATACAGTAAGAGTGAAAATCCTTATGAGGTATTTGCTTCCCACAAGAAATACAATTGTTAACTTTTTCTGACATCGGTCTGGAGCAAGAAAAAAAGTTTCCCCAACGAGGTACTTAGCTTTAATGAAGACTTCGGTTCTGAAATTCGGATTTGAAAATCTCAGGAATCGGCCAACCGGCACTTGCGAACTGCTTTTGCTTCGGGCACCACGCGGCAAGAAAGACTGAAGAAAATGGCATCGGCTGCATCTTTTATACCCCTGGAGCACTGACGTCAGGGAAGAGGCGACAGCAACCGACGCCGGACCTAGACTTTGGAATTCTGGCCGACTGAGGGTAGCCTGCCAGCAGGATAACCCAAGAGTAATGACTGCAACAGTGAAACATGATGAACATCATTAGAGACACTCTAGAGCACCACTGACCCCTTGAAAGTCCACAACAGCAGCACTTTTCATTGGCAGTAAAGCTCAAGCCATCAACTGTTTGAGAATGTGGAAGGTACCCTAAAGCTGTGAAAGCTGGCCAGCTGTTATATTCTGTGCAGGATATAACCTATATAGCTTGGGCTACTGCAGCAGTGATATAATAGGTTCATAAGAGGTTACAAGGTTAACTGCCCTACAGCCCTTACAAGTCTAGCCATATTTATCCTGAGCTGCTCCAACTGTCAGTGGTTAGGTGAATGAAGTTCACAGGTGTAAGGGTCTATAGTACCTAATACTGACTTCCTCTGTCCAGGAGGGACATGGGCACCACCCCAGGAATGAATTTGCCGACACCCATCCACTGATCTAGGTTGTGTTTGAAGAGAGTCAGGGAGGGGTTCTGTTTCACATAAATTGGAAGGTTGTTCCACAGAAGATGGCAGTCTCTGGAAGAAGTATCTACCTCTCCAGCATGACCTGTTCATGTCAGCGATTAGGTTAATTTCGTTTGATTTACGAATGTGTAGCATTTCTATCAGGGCGGGGTGAGAGACTGCCCTGTAATCTAGGCACAGGTCACCCCTTAACAACTTGTAAGAGACAGAATACAGTGACAGGGCTTTGAGTCTTTCAGCATAAAACTTGTTTTGTGTACCCTGTAATTTCTTGGTGAGAAACCTCTGTGGTCTCTCTAGTTGCTGCAGGTGTCTGATGAGGTCCATGCAAAAGCGAGCATTGTACTCAATTAATGGTCTGATGAGGGACAAGTATAATGGGATTCTAACATCCTTAGATCTAGATGTGATGTCTTTATTTATAAGATGTGCCACATAGAAAGACTTCCTTACTACTGTGAATATGTGGTGGTCAAAGTTCAGATTGCTATCAACCTGAGTACCCAGATTACGTACCACTGGGTCTACACCAAGAGGGGTGCTGTCTACAGTGTAATTAGGAGGGATGTCAGCTTTCCCAAAGGAAATAATAATGCATTTAGCTTTAATATGTGGCTTTGGCACTAATCATTTGTCTGCATTAACCCTGTCTGCAATAAATTAACATCGTTGGGTGACTCCATGATTGCTCCCAATTTACAATCGTCAGCAAACTTGGTCAGCCGCAGGCCGTACAAGTTTGCCTGGATGTCTGAGAAATAAATTCCGAACAGTAAGGGGCCCAGCACAAAACCTATATATATATGCTATATATATACTAGGGGACCACCAGGGTGGCTTGTTTTTTTTTTTTGGTAAGACCTGTTTTAATCCGGTCAGGTCCAGCTGATTCTATACAACTGCCTAAGTGTTATACAGGGCATTGGGAGTCTGTGTTATCTGTGTTTGAGGGGCTTTGAAACTTCTTATACCATCACTTAGTAGGAGGTAATTTGCCTTAGAAAAATTCTTAAGCATTTTTAGTTTCTATTCTTATAATTACATTGAACGAGACTGATTTATGGTCCAATCCCATCCAGGAGAACATCACAGGGGGGAGAGGCAGTGCTCTCCCATGTTAGTCAGTACTACATCCAGGACATTTGAGCCCCTTGTGGGTGTACTGACTACCTATTCTAGAGCATTTGCAGTGACAAAGTCCATGAACCTCTGAGCCAGTATATTTGTGGTCATGTATGTTTCCCAGTCAATGGCAGGATAATTAAAATCACCCATGAGTAAAGTGTTGGGTAGTATGGCAAGTGACTCCAGTAAGTCCAGGTATGCAGTATGATTTTCCTGTTTCATGGTAGGGGACTTATAGCTATCTATGATGTGGTAGGGGGCTTTGCCTATAGTTAATTGGACATGGAGTAGCTGAAGACAGTCATACTGTTTGACCAGTCTCAAGTTGTACTTATCCTTAATGAAGATGGATACACCTCCTCTGTTTTTTTCATGCTCAGTATGTGGTATGAACGTATGGAAGGCAATGTAGCCCTATATGGCTGGGGTGCTTTCTGTACCTTTCAACCACATCTCGGTGACTGCACAGACATCAGCATCCTCCAATGTGAGGAGTGCCTTCAGGGACTGTAGTTTCTTGTTTAGACTCCTAGCATTAAGCAGCAGTACCTTGAATTTATCTAGAGAAGATTTTATGTTGGGAGGTTGATTATTTCGACACTGCCTAAGGCACAATAAGGGTGGCTAATGCCTTTGCCAGTATCTGAAAGCCTACAGGAGACATGTGCAGACCATCTCTGGCAAAGCAGCATGGCCTGTTGACCATGTCTTCCCAGGCTGACAGATACTGGATCCCCATGGACTGACACCAGAAGCCAATTGTTAAAGTCAATCATGTTTTTGTTTGTATTGTGGCTTCATCCTAGAAGAAGGTAGAATGTTGCTTAAGGCTAGGCTTATACTTGCCTATGACATACAATCTGAGAGCTCGGTGTCTCGCTTCATATAGCCCATTGAGGTACATCTCAAGTCATTCATCCCCACATGGAGTATACTAGAGTCATACTGGTATTGTGGTTAAATGACTTGAGGGCTTGAATGACTTGATGAATCCTGGCACCTGAAAGGCAGCTAACCGTAAACCGCTTCTTATCCAGCCTGGTGAGGGAAACATCCATGTGTCACACATTGGAGTCATCTATGACCAATACATTAGGTTTTGTGGTGTTATGCCTTATGAGCTTATCTGTCGAGACACACTGGTGTGTGTGTGTGTGTGTGTGTGTGTATGTGTGCGCGTGCTTTATTATGTGTTGTTTTTTGCATGGTTATGTGTGTAAGTAGTTTCCATTGGGGAGGCCAGGGGTCTTTTGGTAAGTTACTAGTGAGTACTTCTGCATATTTTAGTGTCATATCATTATTTAGTGTGGGAAGTGTTTGTGTGCTGACAACCTGTTTGGCATTCAATTTGGCCTTATGTGACAGTCTTGCCTCCAAATTCATAGCAAAACTATATCTCTCAAATAATGTATTTGTTTCAGGAATAAGTGGTTGTCAGTATACATGAGACTACTGCTACATTGCCTCAGGATGCCCATATCTATTAGGCTGGCCAGAGTGATAATGGGAGACTGCCCATCCATGACAGCAGGTTCTTACTGTATTTTGTTATTAGGAAAGGGAATGGGTTAATTTGACAGGACTATGCTGGTACAGCCAAGACTACAACAGTGTAGGCTAAGGTTGATCAATAAAGCAAAACTGCTGAGTGTGCAACTGAGTTACTTACTAGAGCAGCAGAAAAGCATAGAAGGGTTTCACTGACAGCTGTCTGTGGGGAAAAAACGAGTTCCTAGGCTTTTGCGTCTATACAAAAAAACTGCTAACCGCCACTTCTCAAACTGCAGCACCACACACATGTGAAGCTTAAATAAGAGCAAACAGAAACAAATTTTAAGCTAACTACCAATCAGGAAAGCACACAATAAGCTGTCCACCAGTAGTCTCAACTCAAGTTAGATCAGCACTCTTCTGCCACAAGGGTGCAGAAAAATATCTTCTTAATGTAGAATAACTGGCTTGCAACCCAGTGTAACAAAATGACAAAAACTACCTCCAAAAGCCTACAATTAACTATTTAAAGCAACAGCAGACAATAAAGTCACAGTATATAAGAGAAGTACAAAAAGATACTTAGAGAGCATTTGTGTGCCTCCCACTTCATATAGGTTCATAGGTAGGTACTAGGCTATCGGCTCTTGGGCCTATACAAGCCCTGCCAAAAAGGTACCCTGGCTGTTGCCACCCAAGAAAATTATTTTCCTGTGCCACTGTCAAGCAGAGCCACAGAGGTGATCCCCGGGGTGAATTTCCTATTTCCCATCCAATCATCAAGATTTTTCTTGAAGAGTGCTAACGAGGAGCTTTGTTTGATATAGATAGGTAGTTTATTCCAGAGTATGTGAAGTCTCTGGGACAGGAATCTATCCCTCTGGCATGTTCTGTTTATTGTGGTGACAAGGTTTAGGTCCCTACAGCGTGTAGCTCGGAGGGATGTGGAGCATGTCCAACAGTTCTGGGTTTGACATAGCTTTGTATGTTAGGCAGAGATCACCTCTGAGTAGGCGATATGCGACGGAGTAAAGCTAGAGTTTTTTTAGATGGTCTGCGTAGGGCATCTGTTTGAGGCTGGTAATCCTCTTTGTGAGGTATTTCTGCGGCCTTTCCAGTTGTTGTAGATGTCTTGTGAGGTACATACCAAAAGGGGTGTTGTACTCTATAATGGGTCTAATGAGTGATGAGTAGAGGGGAACAATGACCTCTTTTTTTCTGGATGAGAAACCTTTTGTGATGAGGTGTGCCACGTAGAAGGATTTCCTGACTACTGTGGCAATGTGATTATCAAAGGAGAGACTACTGTCCACCTGTGTCCCAAGGTCTCATCACACTTTCGGTGTTAAGTATACTACTGCCTATGTTGTAGTTCATGGGTACAGAGCTTTTACCAAAGGGGATGACAATGCACTTTTTGGCATTGAGCTTGAGGCCATGGCTTTGACACCAGGAATCTGTCTCAGTGAGGCCCTTTTGTAGGATGTCCACATCGTTAGGAGTTTTGATTATGGCTCCTAGTTTGCAGTCATCTGCGAACTTTGTTAGCCAAAGACCTTCTGTGTTAGCCTGTACTTCAGAGAAGTAGATACCAAACAGGAGAGGACCCAGGACTGAACCCTGTGGTACTCCACTTGTCAATGGTCTGAAGTCGGATTTGGAGTCTGCTACGTTCACAGTGTGGGTTCTGTCAGTGAGCCAGTTGGCAACCCGTCTTGTGACATGGGGATTTATACCTAGTTTAGTGGGTTTATATATAATTCCAGAGTGGGGGATGGTGTCAAAAGCCTTGGCAACATCTAGATAGGCTGTGTGAACCACCTTACCCTTGTCTACGGCTTTGGTGACTGCTTCAAAGAAGTCTATCAGGTTTAGGAGACATGATCTGCCTTTTACAAACCCGAACTGGGTGGGATCCAGAGTTTGGAGATTACCAATGTCTTTGTTTATAAGTTCCATGATTATATGTTCCATGGCCTTGCAGACCAGGCTCGTCAGGCCAATTGGGCGGCAGTTCCCGGGGTCCGTGGTGGCTCCCGCCTTGTGGAATGGGATAACCGTTGCTGTGCGACATTCAGCAGGCACAAAGCCTGAGGTGAGGCTATGACTGAACATGGTACTTAGGTGGGGTGCCAGTTCGTTCTGTAGTTCATGTAGAACGCAGCCTGGGATGTTGTCTGGTCCCATGGATGCTGTGTTCTTGGCTTTGGAGAGTGTGGTTTTTACCTCTGCAGCTGTGATTACAGGAACATTGCATTCTTTTGGTATAGATATAGGCTCTTTAGGGGGTGAGAGGGGGGTAAAGTTAGCACTGAACCTATCTGCCAGGATGTTGGCAATATCAGTTGGGTCTGTATATTTAGTGCCATTGTGCTGTAACTCAGAGCAGATCTGAGTGTTGCCATTCAGATTCTTGACATAGCTATAGAATGCTTTGTGGTTGTCTTTAGAATCAGTGGCGATTTTGTTTTCGTAACTAGCTTTGGAGGATTTTATCAGGGATCACAGCTTCTTACTGAGGCTGACCAGGGAGCTCCTCCACTCATGGGATTTTACTCTCTTTTGCAAGAGTTTCTTCCTTTTGTTGTACAGTTTGTTTATGGCAGGGGACCACCAGATTGGCTTCCTTTTTTTTGGAGGACAGCGTCTTGGTTCTGTTTGGGATAGCACGATCCATGCACTCATGTAAATGATTATAAAGTGCAATTGTGTAGGATTCAGTAGTCGTAACTGTATTGTCCATCTGCATGGGTGTCATGAAGTTCACCACTTCTGTCTTAAGAAGCATGAAGCTGGCTTTGGAGAAATTTTTTTACCATGGGTTCCTTAATGGGGGATGGAGGCAGGATGTGGATATCTAGGGTAATTAGCTTATGGTCAGGATCGGACCAATGAGGCATTGACTTCAGGTGTGGAACACCAGTCACTCATACTGGTAATGACTAGGATTCTAGGATATTGTTGCCCCTGGTGGGGGTGTGGATAAGTTGATCCAGGGCATTGGAGTTTATGAATTCCAGAAAGCGTTGAGCGAAGGAGTTGGTACATGAGTAGTTTTCCCAGTTAATAGTGGGGTAGTTGAAATCGCCCATTATTAGGGTGTTTGGTTGAACCCTAATATTTTCCAGTACATCAAGAAAAGTGGAGTGGGAATCCTGGGGCATGGTGGGTGATCTGTAGCAAGCTACAATTTGGATTGCAGTTTTGCCCAGAGTTAGTTGCACTTGGATAACCTCGGCTGCATTATGCTGAGCAACTAGCCTGGAGGTGTGGATATCATTAATGAATAAGAACACACCTCCAACCTTTGGTGTTCCGGTCCAGGTTACATGGCCGAAAAGTGTGGTATGAGTTATAGCCTGGTAGTGCAGGGGTGCTCTCTGGAGCCTTAAACCAGTTCTCAGTCACTGCACAGATATCAATGTTCTCCATTTTAAGGAGTGCCTCGAGTAACTGCATTTTGAGATTTAGACTTCTGGCATTGAGTAGCATCACCCTCAGTTTTTGCTTGCCTGTTCCTGTTACAGTGATGAATTTGCCATTTGAACCTTGCCTATAAAAGGCACTATAGGGGGCGGCAAGAACCTTAGCCAGTATCTGGAATCCCAGGGGTGACATGTGCAGGCCATCTCTGGCAAAGCGTCGTGATCTGTTGACCATGTCATCCCAGGCAGACAGATACTGGATCCCTTTAGAATAGACTAGGTAAACCCCTACTGCCACTAGAATAATCCCAGTCATCCTAATGTAAAAGCACAGTAAAGAAGTGTCTGGAGTAAACTGCTACCACAAACAGATTTAAAAGATATGAAATGCTTCCACAAAGAAACTTAAAGTTACAGATATAGTAGTGTTCTTTAAATAGTTTATAAAAGTGTGATTATTCAATAAAAGTCTTCGCTTTCTATAAATAAGCCAAGAGCCACTCAATTGTACAGAATTTATAAAGGCATTAAAAACAAGATAAGTTGATTAATAAGCCTACATGCAGAAATCTCAAGTGTTTCCCCAACATAAACAGACCAGGCTACCTCCCAGTGCAATAGATAGAAAATCCACTGGTCTCTTGATTTAAAAATAACTGTGCTGGAGTGCAAAAATACACTACTTTATCCAACAGCTATCTAGATAATGAATTCAGAACAAGTAAATTAGTAGAAGCGACAGTGAGAAGTAAAATGCACTTTTTCAATATATGCAGAAGGAAAGGCAGATAAATAATTTGAGATATCAACAGCAATGTAGAAAAGGAGGAGGTTATTAAGCTCAATCTACAGTAGGGGTGGTCAGCTTAAAATCACCAGGTTTAAAAAGTAGATCAATGAAGGGGAGAGTGGCTGGGACAAAATAGCAGGAAATTACCAGCAGTGCTTTAGTATATGTAAAGTATTTTCCAAAAAAAGCAAATGCCCAGAAATTCACTGTGTATTTAAGTATCACTCAAACAATTTAACCAATGAAAAAACATGTGAAATGTGCAGCCCAGATAATTAAGTGTCTCTCTCTTTCACAAAGAACAAAAACAGCAGGCCAAGTAGATTTCTTAAAACAAAATACAAAAATGGAGCAGGTAAAACAGAAAGCAGCTTTATCACTCACAGACAAGAAAATATAGGTTTACTTTCCTCACCCATCAGGGAATTACTAGCAACACATTACTTTATGCAGCAGGCTTGAAATCTATTCAGAAAAAAGAGACCTGAAGAACATGCAAGTTGTAATAGCACTCCCCAATAAAAAGAACACCAGCTTAAAGGGCTGAGATAACACATGGTGTTGCTTTCATGTTAGTATGAATCATTACTATGGAACCCCTCCTCATGAGTCCATTCAACCTTAGCTCATCTAAAAAGTCTGCAGAAATTCCTCAGTTATTCCCCTTAATGAGTGTGGACCCATTAAAGATCCTGGCAATTACAGACCAATTAGCCCTACCGTGTGTAATGTGATATAATGCATCAATGATGCAATAATAACATTGATATACTTTGGCTAGCTTCTCTGAGGAAGTCACAGAGGCCTTACACAAAGACAAATCAATGACCACAAACACATTTGTTTAGCATTCCTTTATATACCCCCAGGGGATAATATCTCCACTCTTGAACTTATCCTCTCCTGGATCTCTAGTAACATTAGTAATGAAACCATAATCCTAGGAGATGTAAACATCAATTGGGCTTGTATACAATCTCCAACAAACTCCATAAATATTAACCTATACAACTTCTCTCAACTAATTAATTCAGTAACTCGCCCTGCAAAAAACCTCTCCAGTAGAAGTATACTGGATTGGATCCTTGTCTCCCATCCTCACTATTTCTCCAACAGTGGCACCCTTCCAGACTCTCTTAGTGATCACCTACCCATTTTCACTAACCGACTACCCACTGTCCTTCAACAAACCCACAACTATATAACTATCCGAGACCACAAAAAATTCAACCCAACTATCTTCATAAATTCCTTACAAACAATTAATTGGAATTGTCTAAAAACATTACCCCTAGACATGGCAGTGTCACTTTAATACAACATTCTTGAAATTACTCGACTCTCAAGCTCCCCTAAGGACTAAGAGAATAAAAACAAAGTCAGCCCCCTGGCTTTCCAAACATACTCTTGCCATTATGAGACATAGAGATAAAGTCTGGGCACGCTATCAAAAAATTAAGACAAATCTGCTCCTTAACGAATATAAAATGCTTCGAAATAAAGTAAAGAAACTCATCACTTCTGATAGACGAAACTATTTTTCTACACTCCAAAACCAAAATAAAAACAACCCTCAAAAATTCTGGAAAGGGATCTCTAGTCTCCTTCACCCTAGTACTCCAGATACTCCCACCCCAGACCCAAAAGCCTCTGAACTTGACCTGGCCACCCAATTTAACTAATTTTTTATTGACTCTATTGCCAAACTGACCTCTTCTTTCTCCAACTCCACCATACCCTCAAGCATCCCCTCACCCCCCCACTCACATTATCCTTCCCAAATTCCACTCCCCCCACTCACACTCTATCCTTCCAAAATTCCACTCCCTGCTTCCCTTCCTCTAACCCCTCCACCTCTTCTGCTACCCAACCTTTACCCCAAACACCTCCACCCTCCAACTCTCCCTCTCCCAACTCCACTCCCCTCTCTTTTTCTCCCGTGCCAACATCTACTATAAAGAAACTCCTTCTCAAACTGAAACCTGGTACCAACGCCCCTGATAACATACCTTCCTACTTTCTTAGTATAGCTGCTGAAACACTTGCATATCCCATTAGCATCCTAATCAACCGTTCCCTAAAAGAATGCGCAGTTCCCCAAATATGGGAACAGGCATATATTATTCCTCTCCACAAAGGGGGCAACAACAACAATGTCACTAACTTTCATCCCATAGCCATCCTGTCCCCTATTTCGAAAATCCTAGAAAAATCTGTTCAACTTCAACTTCTTCCTCATCTCCTAGACAATCACCTTATAACTCCCACACAACATGGCTTCAGACCTAACCACAGCACGACTGCCCTCCTTTCCTTCCTAGAAACAGTAAATAGAGCTTGTGATTCTGGCTTAATTGTTTCTACATTGCTACTAGACCTCTCCAAAGCCTTCGATACCATCTCACATAGCCTACTCATTACTAAGCTCTCTGAACTTAACCTTTCTTCTTCCTCCTTGAATTGGTTCTCCAGTTACCTATCCAACCGAAATCAAGCAGTAAAATGGAAAAAAACTACCTCCTCATTTCTTAGTACCCCCACAGGTGTTCCACAAGGCTCCATTCTCGGTCCTGTTCTCTTCAACATATTTATAAATGACTTTCACAAATCACTCCCTTTCTCAAACATCATCCAATATGCAGATAATTCAACAATCATTTGCTCAGCCACCTCTATCACTACACTTCAAAAACTAACTTGGGATGCTTTCTCTACAACAGAGCAATGGATGTTAAAAAACCACCTTGCTCTTAATGCCTCCAAGACCAAACTTATGATTTTTACTCCTTCTAAAGCTACTTCTCTCAATATGAATACATTTTCAATCATTAGCCAAAATAACTCACCCCTAGAATTGGTGTCAGACACCAAACTACTAGGGGTACAAATTGACAACCAACTTAAATTTACCTCTCACCTACAAAAAAACATCAAAAAGACCCATCAAAAACTTGGTATGCTTTATAGACAAAATGCATACCTTACCTCTGCCACTAGAACAACTCTCGCTACATCCTTCCTTATCCCCTCCCTTCTCTATGGCGCCCCACTCCTAACTAACATTAAATCCTCTCTCAAAAAACAACTTTCCTCTTGCTACAATAAAATTGCAAAATTCGCCACTAGCCACAAGTCTTCTACCCACCACTGTGTTTCCCTCCAGAAACTAAAATGGCTAGAGCTTCCTAATCAACTAACTTACACACAACTAACTCTAGCCCACAAGCTTATCCTTAATCCCTCCCTCTGTCCTTCCCTATCTTCTGCTTTTAATATGCACCTACCCAATAGAGTATTAAGATCAAACAATCAAAACCTACTCATCCCCCAGGCAAAAACCTTCTATCCTTCAACCTAGCTCGCCTCTGGAACTCCCTTCCCCCACTCATCCGCACCACCTCTAATCACACTGCTTTCAAAAAATCCCTTCATACACACCTGACATCACATTGGGAATGCTCCTGCTCCCACCCTACATAACCTACTCTTCACCTACTCTCATACCTTCATGCTCTGCTCACATCTTTAAATCAACCAGATAAGTCCATATAAATTATTAGACTCCATATCCCTCCTCTTCCCCCACTTCATCAGGTCATTGTACCTCCTCTTCCTTTCTAGTAACCTGTTCTCTTAACTACTCTGCATAAATAGATAAGTTCATGCTAAATAGCTAATTCATTTTTCTGCAATATATTTTAAATGCACACTTGCTGTACTACTTGATATTGCTTTATTTTTAACTGTTGTACCTATTGTTAAACTTTGTTTGTATCTAAGAATGTATGTTCATAAGTACAAAAAATGTATTTTTTTTGAGCTTTTCTCCCCAGGACTCCATTGAAAACGGGTTCATTATGGCCCAATGGACTATCCTGGTAAACCAACTACAATAAATAAATAAAAATAAATAAACAGTGTGTACCATGACTTAGCTAAGAGCTTTGATACTATTCCACACTTTGGTCTTACAGAAAAGCCAACTAACCTAAACATAAATTAGTAAGTAACCCATTGGATAGCCAGCTGGCTCACACACAGAACCCACATAAATCAGAGGAGTTTGCACTTTGTCCTTGAAGAGGTTGGTTCCCTCAGGGTTCCATCCAAAGGCCAAAGCTTTTCACCATATATTTTTCTGATGTCAAATGTGATATAAAGAGCCTCTTCTTGACCAAATATGTAGATGGCTACAAACCTGCAGACATCAGTAGCTCACATGAAGAATCAACATATTTCATCACAGCTTAGCTTCACACTACTTCATGGTGCCAGGATCATGCTCTTAAACTCATCTACAAAATTTAAAGCATCAAAATAGGAAATATATTCTGAAAGAGACCCTGTGGACTGAGAGGATCTTCCCTATTAGAATCGTGAAATGAAGAAGAGCACATTTGCCGTGCATAAAATTTTCTTCATCTCTAGATGAATCAAGTGAAGATGTTCTCTTTCTATTTTCCTCCTCTAGAGCCTTTGCAGACACCTGTGAAGATTCACATCTGCATGTCTGACCTACCAGCCTAAGGATAGGTACCATCTTATGTTCCTGTTGTAGTACAGTAGTTTTCTATTGATATTCAAGCATTCTGTGACACAAGACTTACACTGAAAGTATGGCTAAAGTACTTCACAATGTAAACTGGATAATCAAATAATGAGATTACCATTAATGACCTAGGCTCCACTATAACTGAAATCTCTAGACTCCATACAGTCTCAAAGGACACCATCAGGAACTGTTGAATATACTGCTAAGTTATTAGCTTTCTGCAGCATTAAGCTCAATGGGGTTAATTTTAACTTTAGAAAACAATAGCAAACCCCTGTGCCTTGGAGTAATTTGCAAAACAGTACCCTCATGAAAAACACTAGTATAGTTTTTCAGTTCTTTGGCAGCCTCCTTCAGATTATTTTTCTGTGTGACATTTAGTTAATTTCTCAGAGATAACTGAACTGCCACTGTTGAAAGTTATCAAGTTGTCATAACAACTGGGTTAGCAATACTGAAACTGTCAGTCTTTAATTATTTGATTTATTTACTATGTGGGTGGTTTGGTCACAAGACCCTTAAGTATTTTCCAAGTATGAACTTTTTCAACTTGTTTTCCTAATGGAGCAAGGATCACGTTTTTATTAATTCCAAAGAGCATGTAAATAATCTTCACAGTGTTTAGTGACAGCATGTTTCCTTCAAGACAGGGTATTAAAATTAAACTGCAGCTGATACTTTACAGAGTAGAGAGTTGGTTAAACCCAAGGATAAGGTTATCTGCATATAATGTAAATGCTAGAAAATGTAATTTACAAAGAGGGGGAAAAAGAACAGGTGCCAAAACAGACCTTTGAGAAACCCTGTCATGAAAATTCCTAAACAATGAGGTAGTTACCTGACTCTACATTATAAATTATGTCAGTAAGACAGCTAGCTACCTGTGTTATTGTAGTAGCTACAAAGGTGTGAGGATCTATATGGCAAATCCATGGCTTTGGAACTCAAATGAGAACTTCCCTCTTTGCTGAAGTTTTCTGAAACTGGCTAGCATCGCACTCATTTAAACTGACAGTCACTGATATATGTTAATCTGTTAAGTTGTGTCATACACCCTGATATTTTCCATTTTATTTACTTTAAAATTACACTGCTTTATCCTAAAATCTCTTAAAAGCATCTGGTGATAAGTTCTTTTACCAATCAAGTAATGGAAACTGACAAAACAATCAACAAATGCGACTGCAGTATACCCTGCATTCTTTGCACATTATAACTGCAGTCACGGATATTCTCTTTTGACTTGCGGATAGCTATGTTTGTAAAGGGCCTGGTTTGTAGCAGTCACAGAACACCTTCTCACTTATCACACAATAAACAATCAGACTATGTACAAGCATCATTAGCTGTTCAAACCATAAAAATATTTAGCTGCTTAACTTTTGCAAAATGACTTCTAAAATAATTCCAAATACCTCAAAGTGCTGCAGACAATACCTTCAAGATTTTTTGCTGCCTGCATGTCTTCTGACATCAACAACGATGCCCACAAGTACTCAGCAGAATAATAGAAAAACTGAATAATTTCTATTGGCAATTAATGTTACAGTCCATCCAATGTCACAATACACTGAGACAATGTGTACTTACCTGGTTCTATGCCAGTGACTGCATTCTATGGATAAGACAGGCCTCAAAGAGACTAAACAGGCTAATTGAAGCTGAGACTGCAACATTCATTAAGTAAGTGTGCAACATTCATTAAATAAGGGTGTCCTATTTCTGTCTTCGTTCTTCTGTCTCCTAGACATGAGCGGTGAGTACACAACAGTATTGCCACTGCACAAGAGAAAGGCATTTATCACTGAGGAAAAAGGCCCTGATGAGAACTGCATTGTGAGAAGCAATTAGCTGTTGTTCACTGCAATATTATAAGCATCTCTACTGGTAGAGCAACACAAACACAACAAACTGCAAACATAAGTTATGTCAGTAACACTTAAATGATATGCACACACGTGAGTCTAAAAACCCAAAACATCATAGCTATTTTGAGAGCGTCAAAAGGAAATGCAGTTTAACTTCATGTTAATCCATTTATTTTGAATCAAACTGGTTTCGTTTGCTGATTTTCCTGCAGGCCAAATATAAATAGTGTATATAGTTATTTATGTATTAGACTTTAGATTATGTTGTATCTGCAATAATTAATTTGCTTGAAAATAAAAATTTGAGCAAAAAAAAAAAGGAAATGCAGTCAAGCAGGATGGATAGCAGTGACAACCTTTATAACATCTTAACATCTTTCATAAACGTGACAACTCTATTTCTGGAGATTACAAAACAAAATCAAATGGCATACGTTTTATACACAGACCTTAGTAAAGACCTGTCATGTACCGCCACAGAAGAGATGCAGCTCTGTGAACTTATAATATAGGTTCATAGGTTCATACTAGGCTATCTGCCCGAGGGCATTTACAAGCCTAGCCCATCGTTTTGTGGCTTACGCCACCCCTTAAGTATGGGGAACTATACCCATTATTTTGCTGTGCCTCTGTCGAGCAGTGACACTGAGGTAATCCCTGGGGTATATTTGCGATCTCCCATCCATTGGTCAAGATTTCTCTTGAACAAGGCCAGCGAGGTGCTCTGCCTCACATATACCGGGATTTTGTTCCACAGCATAGGGAGTCTTTGGGTGATGAATCTATCCCTCCAGCACGTCCTATTAATAGCCGTGTCGAGGTTTAAGTCTCCCGCCCTTGTGGCTCTGGTGGATCTAGATTTTTGAGGTGAAGCATATTCATCAAATCTCGGTTTGACATGGCCTTGTAGGTTAGGCAACGGTCACCTCTGAGCAAGCGTGCGACTGAATAGAGTTGGAGTTCTTTCAGTCGGGCAGCATAGGACAGATTTTGAGACCCTTTATCCTTTTGGTGAGGAACTTTTGTGGTCTCTCCAGCTGCTGCAAGTGTCGGGTCAGATACATTCCGAATTGGGCATTGTACTCAATCATTGGTCTGATGAGTGATGAGTAAAGGGAGACCATGACCTCCCTTGATCTAGATGAGAATCCCTTCATGATAAGGTGGGCAATGTAGAAGGTCTTCCTAACTACTTTAGCTACATGGGTGTCGAATGACAGACTACAATCAACCTGGGTCCCCAAGTCCCTGATAACTTCTTCTGTGCTCAGTGGATTGCCACCTATTTGGTAGCTAGGGGTAACCTTGTTTTTCCCGAAGGGTATGACTATGCATTTTGGCATTTAACTTTAGGCCATGGCTCTGGCACCAGTTATCCGTTTCTGTGAGACCCTTCTGAAGGATATCTGTGTCAGATGTGTTTTCTACTATGGCTCCCAGTTTGCAGTCATCTGCAAACTTTGTCAGCCATAACCCTCCTGTGTTTGCTTGTACTTGGAAAAGTAGATGCCAAACAAGAGTGGGCCCAGGACTGAGCCCTGTGGGACCCCACTTGTGACAGGCTTTGAGTCTGACATGGCGCCAGCAACTCTGACCCTGTGGGTTCTGTCACTCAGCCAGTTTGCAACCCATCTTGTGATGTATGGGTTAACATTTAAGCTGCTGAGTTTTCAATGATACCCGAGTGAGGTATTGTATCGAAGGCCTTCGCCAGATCCAGGTAGGCTGTATGGACTGCCTTTCCCTCATCAATGGCTTTGGTGACTGTTTGAAAAAGTCAACCAAGTTTAAAAGGCATGATCTGCCTTTGACAAAGCCAAACTGGGTTGGATCCAAGGTCTGCAAATTCCCTATGTCTTTATTTATGAGGTCCATTATGATCCTCTCCATGGCTTTGCAGATAAGGCTTGTCAAGCTAATAGGCGGTAATTTCCAGGGTCGGTGGAAGCACCGCCTTTGTGAAGTGGGACCACAGTTGCAGTGCGCCACTCCTGGGTACATATCCAGAGGTAAGACTTTGATTAAATAGCTGTCCTAGTTGTGGGTTTAATTCCTCATTGAGTTCGTGGAGCACACAGCCGGGGACACCGTCGGGTCCCATGGATGCTGTGTTTTTGCTTTGGAGAGAGCAGTTTTAACTTGGGCGTTGGAAATGTTTGGGGGCTGCAATCGCTTTGGTATAGATATCTCTCCTTTTGGGGAGGAGAGAAGTTTGCACTGAACCTGTCAGCCAGTATGTTGGCAATGTCTGTAGGATCAGTAATCTTCACATCATTTTGACTAGTTCTGAGCATATCTGGGAGTTTCCTCCCAGGTTTCTAACATAGCTAAAGAATGCCTTATGATTGTCTTTTGAGTCTTTAGCTATTTTTCTCTCAAAATTTGCTTTGGATGATTTTATGAGAGCTCTTAGTTTTTTACTTATAGTGATCAAGGGTGTCTTACCTTTTAAGGATTTTGCTCTATCTTGTAGTAGCTTTCTCCTTTTGTTGTAGAGTTTGTTTATGGCTGGGGTCCACCAGAGTGGACGCTTGCCTTTGGTACAGAGAGTCTTTGTTTTGCTTGGGATTGCCTTATCCATGCAGTCCTGCAGGTGCTGGTAGAAGGCATTTGTGAGTGATTCAGCGGCTTGAGTACTGTTTTCCGCCAGCTCGGGGGCCTTAAAGGAGACCACACTAGTCTTTAGAAGTGTGAAGTCGGCTTTCGAGAAGTTTTTACTGTGGTCTTTTATTTCAGGTGGGGATGGGATGAGGACCTCCAGCGAGATTAGTTTGTGATCTGATCTCACCAGTGAGGCGTATACTTCCGGTGTTGAACATTGTGCTCCCATGTTCGTGATGATGAGATCAAGTATGTTATCTCCTCTTGTGGGGATGGTGACTAGTTGTTCCATGGCATTTGAGTTTATGAATTCCAGGAACTTTTGGGCTAGGGTGTTTGGGCTTGAGTAGTGTTCCCAGTCTATATTAGGGTAATTGAAGTCACCTAGTATGATGGTGTTTGGTGATACATTTATCCTCTAGTGTTTTCAGGAAGGCCATGTGAGGTTCCTGAGTTTGTGAGGGTGGCCTGTAACATGCTACAATTTGCAGAGCAGTCTTGCCTATGGTTAATTGCACCTGGATGGTCTCCGATGCATCGTGCGTTGCCACCAGTCTTGAGGTGTGGGTGTCCTTGATGAATATGGATACCCCCCCCTCCTTTCTTGGTATTGTCCGGATTTTGGGGCGGAACGCATGATATGAGGTAAAACCTGATAGTGCTGGGGTGCTCTCAGGAGCCTTGAACCAGGTTTCTGTCACAGCACAGACATCGATGTTCTCCATATTGAGAAGGGCCTCGAGTGCGTGCATTTTGAGATTTAGACTTCTGGCATTGAGCAGCATTACCCTTAGTTTTTCCTTTTTGTGTTCTAGGGTGGTAGGTTTAGAATTTGAGCCTTGCCTAAAAAGGCACTATGGGGGTGGCAAGAGCCTTTGCCAATATCCGAATCCCAGGGTGACAGGTGCAAGCCGTCCCTTGCGAAGCAGCGTGGCTTGTCCAGCATGTCATCCCAGGCAGACAGACACTGGATCCCCTTTGAATGACACCAGTGGTTAAGCCAATTGTTAAAGCTGATCATCTTATCTCTGTATTGTGGCATCATTCTTGGTGAAGGTAGGATACTGCTCAAGGTCAGGGTCATACCTGCCTGGGCTACATAATCAGAGAGCTCCTCAATGTCTCTTTTCATGTAGTCCAAGGAGGTGCGTCTCCGGTCGCTCACACCAGCATGGACAATGACTGAGTCATATTTGTACCTGCTGTTGAGAGACCTGAGTGCTTGCGCTATGTGGCGGATTCTAGCGCCCGACAGGCAGCTTACTGTGACCTTCTCCTTACTCAGTCTGGTGAGCGGAACGTCAGTGTGTCTGACTATGGAGTCACCAATGACTAGTGTGTCTGGCATTGTGTTTGGCCTTAAGGGCTGTGACTGTTTGACACTCTGACTGTGAGGTCTATGTGTTGCAGGTGCTGTGTTCTGAGGTGGTGGTTGTTTGGGTGTCTGCTTAGGTGGCCTCTGCTGTTTTGGTAGATTTTTTGTTCAGAGCCTCCGAGTATGTCTTTGTGTGTTTATGTGTATGATTTGAGGTTGTGATGGTACTATGTGAGACTGGGTCTATAGTGTGTGTGGTAACCTTCTCCTCCTGACTGGTCTTGCCAGTCCTATGTTGAGAGAGCTCAGCCTCCAG
This sequence comes from Protopterus annectens, assembly GCF_019279795.1. Lineage (NCBI taxonomy): Eukaryota > Metazoa > Chordata > Ceratodontiformes > Protopteridae > Protopterus > Protopterus annectens. The sequence goes on from NC_056746.1 coordinate 149,418,348, forward strand.
TTTGGCCGTATAGTTGCATCTCTCGCATGTATTTGTGTTTTGTGGGAGGAGGAGAGGGTTGTCTGTGTACATGAGGCAATTGTAACATTGCCTCAAAATTCCCAGGTTCACCAGCTGAGCAGGAGAGGACACTAGCAACTGATCCGTCGACATGCTAGAAGGAATAGACAAAAACTTTGAAAAGGATTCCGGGGGACGTGGGTGACAGAAATGGGGTTTGCCTTTTTGGGGTACTATCTATGACAAGAGTGCCGTATCAAGGTAATAAGTACTGTAGGAGCAAGTGCTAGGTTTAACAGATAGAGAATAGTCTACTTGGAGTCAAGTAGAGATGATCTTTTTAGTTATAGGATACGCTGATTAGATCAGTAGTATAGTTCGAGGAAGGTAGTTTTAAGGGAAAATTTGAAGAGTGTAATTTAGGTAGCCCTAATAGTTTAAATCTGCTTAACGGCGTTGCCCTAGTGTGCAACAGTAGCAGCTCAGCGCAAACTTCGCTAAATCGCTTCATCGCAAGCGCGTTAGCGTTTTATATCAGGGGCTGAAAGAAGCTAGGAACTGGCCCAAAACGACCAATAAACTACAAGTTGCTGGCTGAAACCTCACAAAACTGGACCAACAGGCAGCTCAATGCTTCCCACTCCCACTGGATAGCAAAGGAACTTCCTCCTTTCCAAATTAGGTAAAGAATCAGTAACAGGAACTGCAAACAAAGTCCAGGGATCAGCAAGCTCTGAAACTGGACTAATCTAGCTTAGCAAGGCTGGAAAACAAGAGATATTTTTTTTTTTTTTTTTTTCAAGAGACAAGCAGAACAGATACAGTAAACACTTATAAATGCTATAAATCGGCTATCACAGCCTACACAAACAATTTGCAACAGTTACAGATATTTAAAGTAACAAACTGAGAAACAAGTGCAATATCAGAATAAATGCAGAATAAAACAGTAGCAATGTATCAGCAAACAGGCGAGAATACAGTAGCAAGATAAATAGAAGTGGAAAGTCACAAAAAAAATACTTATATCAGGTAAAGTCGCTTTTTCAGCTCTCTGAAGCTTGGATTACTCTGCTGGCCACCACGAGGATCTTTTGCTGAGTAGGTACAAGCCAAAAAACGCGCGTTTAGCGTTTTTTATATCAGGGGGCTGAAAGAAGCTAGGAACTGGCCCAAAACGACCAATAAACTACAAGTTGCTGGCTGAAACCTCACAAAACTGGACCAACAGGCAGCTCAATGCTTATGCAAGTAATAATTAACATCCCGGATTCTAGCAATATCTTACTATTTTTTTAGCATTATTCTCATAATTTAGGGCAGGGATTTCAGTTATATGGCATGAAATGAAACTGAGTAGCTAATGCCTCAGATTTTTACAAAGTTTACTACTTGTAAAAAGGGAGTGGTCACAATGAAGATATCATGGCATCAGTTGGCATGGTTGCGAAGAAGCAGTCTTCAAAGTACCTGTGAACTCACTTCAAGAACACACCTAAGAAGCAGAGGACTACATAGGTATGGGAAGTTATGGCAGCCCTCCATTCTTTGGGGGATGTATGCACTGGACCTTTGCATCAAGGGAGACCTGCAAATAGGAGGTCACATGTAAGTGGTAGGGAATGTGCAGAGATGACTAGCCCAGCCAGGACATCAGTAAAAAAAAATTGCCAGTTGGGGGAATGAAACACCACTGCCAATAAAGATCACAGAATCTTATGCCATACAACTACAGTTGGAATAAAAACAACGAAAGATGCGCGAGTTGTAAAATAATAGGAGGTCAACAACATAGCTATAAAAAGTAACCATGGTGGAGTGTGTAAGAGATGAGCAGTAAGTAAGGAGCAAGAAAAGATGAAGGAGCAGTGACTGGTAAATGGTGAGTAATATGACAAAGCAGCGCTGTAAGAAAAGGGCTGCAAACTAAAGGCAAGACACTTGTCATGTGCAAACCTCAACATAAAACATTACCTTAGGAGAATTATTACTGTAGCAGCTTCATGTTTACTACTGAGAACAGGTAAAACATATGAAAGCGATAGTAAGAAGACCTTCAACAGAGTCAAAGATCACATATTACTTCATAAAATAACATTTTTCAGTGATACAGAAAAACAAGTTAACAACATGAAGGAACTGTATAATAAAATGGCATTAAACAGGACAGTGGCCATATTACTTCTTCCTTATCCCCTCAGGAATACAGTTCTTTAAGTGAAACTAAAGTCAAAGGTCCATAGCACTGTTGTGTACAAAGAAATACTGCTCAGCTGTATACTCTGTCCCACAATCCTTCAGAATTCCGTTTGTATACTCTAGGCTTCCCTTCGGGAAAGAAAACAGATGGACAAGGATGGTCTCTCAAAAACATTAACATCTTTTTAATATGAGAAATAAAATGTGGAGGTTCAACAAGTGGAGATGTTGATAAGCACTGAAAATAAAACAGAAAAGTTTGTCAGTCCGACGTAAAACAGGACTACTATGTAAAAAAATATTCAGTCTTTCCAATAAATTATCATCAGAACACACTTCTACAAAAGCCATATTCTTTATTTATAGCCTGCTGGTTATCAAATGACCTGGCTTCCATCCTCTATTCATATGCTTTATGTGAAACACAACACTTATATGCAGATCAGTGCTGAATTTGATGCACCCCCATAGAACGTGGACTTTCTGTGATGCCAAGTTTGCATTCATAAAAGTGTTGTCCTGTGAAATACATATGTTTTTTCATCTGATGAAATGGCATCTCAATGAAGATATATATTCTGGACAAGTGCTACAAGGCTCAGTTTAAGAAGTCGTCATACAAGTACCACCAATGGAAAATAAGAAAAATGCAGCATTCTATGCTACGTTACTAAAATGTCTGCAAAACCCTTCAATTGATTCCTATGTACAAACAGCTATATTTCAACATTTGAGACTTCATTACAAAACTTTTAAGAATGAGAACAGGAACCTCAGCTATAAAATTCACTTAAGGCGGCTGTTTCACCATTAAGGATTATGTGACTAAATGTTGAAAATGACATCAGCAAACCATTTCTTCACAACATGAAATTTTGCTGATGTCATGTCTGCAATTAAAAATGATGCTTGTCTGGTGAGATATACAGGATTTTTACTTCTCATACAGTTCACCTCAGTAAGGACAAATTATGGACTAATACTGCATAACCCATTCTGAGAAGTTATATACCCACTCCAAATAGAAAAATAAATTGCAGCATGCCACACTGTGACAATGCAATGAGTCAATCATCCATCCAGGGGGTTGATTATCCATTTCTTAAAATTCATTCAGCTCAGCTGATTCACCTTCATTTAAATATAGATTCTCCTGGTTATCTTAAAAAAATCTTCTCATGAAATTATACAGACACAGTTCTCACAACCACCATTACTCATTTTACCCTGAAGTCCATTTGTTGCCACAGCAAACCTATCAGAAACATAAAACTAATACAAAGTTATGCAAACAGAAATGTCACACTCTAAGAGACTAATTTGCTGGACTCAGTCATTATCAAATGAGAGTAATTTATTTCAGGGTCCTTAAAATAGGCAATGAATCCTATTATTCCCTTTCTGCTCATCAGATGCACACAAAAAACAAAGCTTGTATGTTTTAATTCAAGACTGTGATATCATCCACTTTGCCCTAGAACAAACAACGTTGCTTTACACAATAGCAAAAAGTAACCAAAAGCAGCCATTCAGTTAGTAATGAACTATAAGTGGTCTAAGTTGAACTACCTGCCTCTACTATGCTGTCTGTTATCCCACAGCTATTAGCTTAACTATACAATGAATCCACCAAAACTTAAAAAACTTGTCCAGAAAATTTTTTTTTAAAAAAAAATGACTATTACTTTCCTAAAAATCTTATTTGATAAAATTACTCTCCCAGCAGTACACGTTGGTAGTGCATAACAACATGTGGGCCACTTCCTCTACCTGGGGGACCTTGAGATCTTTAATATTCATATTTTACAAATTTAGGGATTAAAATAACTGCCTCACTTACAATAATATGAGCAAGGTACACTTCTATAACACTTTCCACATGAAATCCAGCACCTAACACACCTCTCACCTTGTTACCTTACTAATGTGTGACCTGCAACTCAATCACTGGGACTGACAAACTGGAGGGCAAATCAATGAAGCATTTAAACATTTACAAACAAAAAATGAATCCTTTCACATCTAGTGCTAGGTAGCAGATGTACACAGACTTGGCAAACAAGTTTGTGTGCTCACAGAAACCACACTAGTTTCTGCAAACCAGAAGTGGCACGAATACTGCTGAAACAGGCATTCAGTTTTCCACAACACTGACCTACTCAGAGGTCAGAAAAGGCACAATGAACACTGCAGAAAAGCCAGGTATGCAGTCCGTCATGCTCTGGTACACATCTTTTTCAATGGGTATTGCAACTGATCTTTCCACTGGTCCACTTCCATCATAAGGAGGACTAAATGAAGACCATAATGTTCTCATGCAAACACTGCCGGTTCACAGCATAAACCACTGGAAACAGCAAAAGCTTTACACCTGACTTCCATGAAAAACATGCAGTGTGGCTGATGGCCCCAACTTTGGGCTTAGTTTTCTGAGCCATCAAATATATGTTATTTCCAAATGACAAATGCAAGGGGATCCAAACTCAGAGTGGCTAGATACAATAGAATTGCAGGGGTATGAATGCACCTCAGCTCCAGTTATCAAGGGAAATCATGTGCAAACCAAACAGGGCATGCCTGAGAACACGGGGGCTTTAGAATTTTAAAACAGCTGTGACAAAATACATAAGCACTATTGTTTAACTCACTGTCTCTCAAAATATGATACTGTGATATAGCCACTATGCCAGTAAGTCCAGTATGTCCTATGCAACCACCTACCCATGACAAGACACTTCATCAGTCATAAGAGAAGAATTACAGTTTATCTCATTCAAGCAGAAAACAAAAGTTGAAAACAAGTAGATGGAGACAGAAAGTACATCAGTACCTTCAAGTTATGATGGTGGCTAGACTGTGCATGCTACTACATCAAGCTACAGAAGGTAAACGTATTAACAGCATATATAGCCAAGTAGATGGCATTTTGGTTTCAGTGGAGCTCAAGCATTAAGAGCCAGCCCCCTCTACAGACCAATAACTTCACAACAGAGAAACATGAATTTTAAAATCAGATTAAATTTGTCTGGCCCATCAAGTCTGCCTACCTTCTTACTGAGTAATCTGTATAACCTGCTTAGGGAATAGATATTACTGTTCATTCCTTACACAAAATGTCTGTCACAGTCCCTACTCTATTATGTGAAAAAAGTAAATCTAAGCAAATAAGGAAGTTAAGGAATGACAAACACAGTTAAAGAGAATTACATAACACTAATTTTTAACTGTGGGAATTAAACAATTATTTATTTGATTCAAAGTGCAGTTTTCTGTGTCTGTGATGAGCAGAAACGTTAACAGTGGAAGAGCACAAAACGGGCAGTATTAAAGGGGAAAGTAGGAACATGCATAAATCATATTTCTGGTGACACAGACATGGGTTTGGGAGTTAAATTAAATTTCAAAAAGACAAACTCCTACTCGCAAATGCAGCCAAGTATAGTATGATATAACTTATTACCTCATTTTCTGAATAAATAAAACAACCAAATGGCAATCTGTATTTTTTAAAAAACATTACCTTTCCCAGTTCCTCAGCAAGAAGTTATACTCCCTGGAAGGCTTTTTTCCCCGAAGGTGTCAGACGAGGTTGTGTCTTTAATAAATTCCAGTTTAGCGCTTGGTTGTTTTACTTATTTTCTACGCACAAAAATGGCTTACTTCATTTTCTGAATTCTCTTAGCATTTTCATTTTCATAAATGTTCTTAAGACTAAGGGGTCCTCATAAACCAGAAAAGGGTATGAAGTAGTAATGGTGGTAGTGGTGGTGGTGGTGGTGGTGGTGGTGGTGGTGGGGGGGGATTCAACTTTTTTTTTGCCAGTCTCAGTTAAAGAAGCTGATGCTATGAGAAGCAGGATAAGAAAAGGTAGTTTTGTGAAGGGGTAGACTACACCCCTAGCACCTCCCACAATCCTGATAACTATGCTAACTTTAATGTTGAGCTCCCTGAGAAACAAGGGGAAATGTGGTTTGTTAGAAAAGGTAGTGCAGTGCTGGAGTTAGTTAGCCATTCACCATGCAAGAACACTGTATCTTTAGCAAATATTTCAGTCTTCTTTGTCACCAAGTAAATTGCTTTGTCAAGTAAGAACATTCCTTAAGAATTTCAGTTAACGTCTGTCTGAAGTAAATGTGACAAGTTCTGAACTTAACACCTATTTGACGGGATAATTATATCAATGCTCAATAAGTAAAAAGATTACAAATGAGAATGATACAATAGCTGCTTCTGACATCTCTTGCAATAAATGAAAATTTATGACAAAATGACGTGACGTACCAAAATTCAGAATACGTGTCCTGATGGTTTCCACCCAAGGGGATGTGCTCCCACCCAGACAATTCAAGGCTTCCTGACACTGTTGTAGGTAACTATGAATAGTGTATATAAATAAAGGGCCAGTATGTGATGAGGTTGAAGGAGATGGTGTCTGCTTATCTCCATTTCAGAAAAGAAAAGAAGAGCTATAGGGGGTAGCATAGGTATAATCACCCCAGAGCTATAGGGGGTAGCATAGGTGTAATCACCCCAGAGCTATAGGGGGTAGCATAGGTGTAATCACCCCAGAGCTATAGGGGGTAGCATAGGTGTAATCACCCCAGAGCTATAGGGGGTAGCATAGGTGTAATCACCCCAGAGCTATAGGGGGTAGCATAGGTGTAATCATCCCAGAGCTACAGGGGGTAGCATAGGTGTAATCACCCCCAAAGTAACCAGTTAGCTTCTTCTAATATTCAACTACCTGTTCAAAATGATGCAACTTAATCCCATCTGCATCAAGCAGAATCATAGCCAGACACACTAACCATGGCTTTCTTCATGTCCACAGCAAGTACTGGTTACTGAGGACTCCATGATTCAAAGCCTACAAATATGTTTGCAATACTGGACCATTATACAACTAAAGTGACCTGTTTATGAGGCTGTAGATTTACAGACATGAAAACAGCCATTTTTAGAATGAATTCAATTCTGTTCACATATGACTTAGTAGTCATAACAGAAGACATTAGTATCTTGGACAAAACAAACTACGATGGCATGATTGAATGACACAAAATACATCTTGACATTAAACATGGATTTTTTGCTGTGATTTTCATTGATATTCCTCCTACTCTATTACCTACTTATACGTGCAAGCAAGGCAGCCTATTAATTAGTGAAATTCAGTGAGCATCTCATGGGAGTGATTATATCTACTCATGTCACCAACTTACGGGAAAGTTCCACTACTCTGGTGAAAATAACAAATCTTCCTTTGACTGGTCTGTAATCCTGAAAAGACACAACAGCTTTGCCAACTTCATAATGGGTAACATTATGAATCTCAACATTTTTTTTTGATTTACAGGACATAACAGGTTCATAGGTAGGTACTAGGCTATTGGCCGTAAGGCCTATATAAGCCTAGCCAAAAAGGTACCCTGGCTTTCGCCACCCAAAAAAATTATTTTCCTGTGCCCCTGTCGAGCAGAGCCACAAAAGTGATCCCTGGGGGGAATTTCCTATTTCCCATCCAATCATCAAGATTTTTCTTGAAGAGTGCTAATGAAAGAGCTTTGTTTGATATAGATAGGTAGTTTGTTCAAGAGTATGGGAAGTCTCTGGGACAGGAATCTATCCCTCCAGCATGTTCTGTTTATTGTGGTAACAAGGTTTAGGTCCCTAGAGCATGTAGCTTGGAGGGATTGGGATTTCTTTAAGTGGAGCATGTCCAACAACTCTGGGTTTGACATAGCTTTGTATATTAGGCAGAGATTGCCTCCGAGTAGGCGATATGCAACGGAGTAAAGCTGGAATTTTTTGAGACTGTCTGCATAGGGTATCTGCTTGAGGCTGGTAATCCTCTTTGTGAGGTACTTCTGCGGCCTTTCCAGTTGTTGTAGATGTCTTCGGAGCTACACACCAAAAGGGGCGTTGTACTCTATAATGGGTCTAATGAGTGATGAGTAGAGGGGAACAATGACTTTTCCTGGATGAGAAACGTTTTGTGATGAGGTGTACCATGTGGAAGGATTTTCTGACTAATGTGGTGATGTGATTATCAAAGGAGAGACTAATGTCCACCTGTGTCCCAAGGTCTCTTATCACACCTTCGGTGTTAAGTAGATTACCGCCTATGTGGTAGTTCATGGGTACAGAGTTTTTACCAAAGGGGATGACAATGCCCTTTTTGGCATTGAGCTTGAGGCCATGGCTTTGACACCAGGCATCTGTCTCAGTGAGCCCTTTTGTAGGATTGTCCACATCGTTAGGAGTTTCAATTATGTCTCCTAGCTTGCAATCAGTCATCTGTGAACTTCATTAGCCAAAGACCTTCTGTGTTAGCCTGTACTTCAGAGAAGTAGATACCAAACAGGAGAGGACCCAGGACCAAACCCTGTGGTACACTCCACTTGTTACTGGTCTGAAGTCAGATTTGGAGTCTGCTACTTTCACAGTGTGGGTTTTGTCAGTGAGCCAATTGGCAACCCATCTTGTGACATAACGATTTATACCTAGTTTAGTGTGTTTATCTATAATTCCAGAATGGGGGATAGTGTCAAAAGCCTTGGCGAGATCTAGATATGCTGTGTGAACCACCTTACCCTTGTCTACAGCTTTGGTGACTGCTTCAAAGAAGTCTATCAGGTTTAGGAGACATGATCTGCCTTTCACAAACCCGAACTGGGTAGGGGCAAGAGTATGTCTTTGTTTATAAGTTCCATGATGATATGTTCCATGATTTTGCAGACCAGTAACCCAAATGAAAACTGAGAACAATACTGATACCAGACACGAAACACCAATCTTGCAAGAAGTACTCATAAACAGAAAAAATCGAAGTGTGCAAAAACACAGCTTTATTTTTAGCGCTTTCGTCAAAATATAACAAAGACTTCAGAATACTTGAATCAATGACCACGTTTTAAATACTTTCAATTCAATGAGTCATGTGATAAAATAATCCAGTAAAAACCCAACTGATACATTTAAAAACATACAAAATGGAAATCCTCTTAAAGAAATAAAACAAAAAATATTATGTATTAAAACTTAAACACAACAACAACATATTAAATAACAACAACAAAAAAAGCTAAAATATACACTCATTGTGCCTAACTGTCCGATGGTGATTAAAAAACTAAACCCTGTATGAGTGCAGTTTTAAAAAAACTGACTATAGATAAACCAGCATTTAGACTGATCTGCCAACATAGCTCTTTGAAGTCTAACAAGTCTTCCCAAGGTCCCACGTACCCTACGGGGCTTGTATACAACTCACCACTTCACCTTGAACTTGTTGCACTGTTTGACAGACAAGGTATGGAATTGCTTGATACTTTAATGAAACATAATCACAACAATATAGAAACTTTGCAGAAAGAACTGTCTGATTTAGACAAAACTATATGTAGTGATTTGTTTTTTGAACACAATGTTTCCAAGTACAAAAATGTGTTTGAGAGCACTGATAAAATCACTGGAGATGTACAAAATCGTAAGGAGAAAAAATTATTAAGGGACATTAACGCATATGCATCAGGTTTGGCGTATCCCAAACCAGCACAGGTTTCATCTAATTCAGGTTCTGATCGTAATACTACTAATGAGCAGGAAGTCATCACTAATGCGTCACGCAGTGAACAAGCCCCTTTAGGGCAGGGCATTCAGAGAAGATCAACGAGAATATGGAACCAGGAACAACGAGCAGACTACAGGCCACCACGCTATTGACAAGGTCGAGGGTATCAGAATCAGCAATCCTTTTACAACAGACAACAGTATTGGAAGTAACTGGCACAGAGTTTACTCATTTATTTGACGGTCATGATGGTTCTCGAGGACCGCAAGTTGAAGCCCTTGATGCGTTTTGTTACGTTGTCAGAAGATCAGAACTGCAAACAATTTTAATTGTGAGCATGTCATGGAAATTACCAACTCAAAAGGTGAATTTACTGTTTTCAACTTTACTACGTACTTTTTTTATGTGAACATTGTGAATTTGCTTTGTAAGGGCTTAAACTTTGTTCCTACAAGACGCTCTGACCTAGTCAAAGTCATTTTAGATCTAAACATGTTTGTGAAAAATCTTAACTTTCGTTTAATGTTTAACAATAGTGTCAGTAATGGTAACAACTTTTCTATTCATAAAAAAAGTCTTTTTAATCCTCCCTTAATACATTGTTTGACAGTTTTTGAGAAATTATAGGATTTTGATTTTCGAGAAAAGTTAGCTTGTAAAGAAAACATGACACACAATTTATCAAATACAGAAAGGCAATTACTAGATGAACTGATTAACAACACTCAATTCGCATAATGAAGTCAGATAAGGGAGGGTTAGTGGTACTAATGTCTAAAGTTGATTACACAAACAGAATTAATGCATTGTTGTTGTTGGAAGATAGTACATATGAAGAAGTTTCTAAAAGGTTTATGAATGTCTCATACCAAAGAATAGACATGGCTTTACAGGATTTGTATGACCAAGAATTAATAGACGGCAGGTTACTAGAATTTCTTGTAGTAAAATATCCTAGAACACCGTGTATCTTTGGTATGCTAAAGATACACAAAGACAAAGTGGATGAGGCCCATTGTTAGTGCTAATGGCTCAAAAAAAGGAATTTATAGGAAAGTACTTGGACCACATACTTAAAGAAGTTCTGAAAAATAAAGAGCATATATGTATAGATTCTTAGCACTTTTTGAAATAAACTAAACGAATTACATTGTGATAAGAATGTTTCTTTCTTGACTGTTGATGTAGTTAGCTTATATAACTCTATCCCACACGATATTGGTATTGAGTGGTTTGAAGAATTCTTGTATGGTAGTTCATTGTTTACTAATAACCAGGTGCTTATTCTTGTTACTTTGATGGATATCATGTTAAAAAATAATTTTATTTTTTTTTGAAGGTCAGTTTTTTCACCAAAAAACAGGTGTGGCAATGGGGGCGATATGTGCCCCCATTTTCGCAAATATTGTTACGTTAATGTAGGAGCGCAAATATTTAATTCTTTATTTGCTGGTAAATGGATTCTTTATTTACGTTATATAGATGATTTGTTTTTTTTTTTTTTTTTATGGACAGGTGATGAGACAGCAATTCAGGACTTTATATATTACATTAACAAACACTACAGAGTTCCTGAAATTTACTCATACATATTGTTGGAACAGCATTAACTATCTAGATGTCACTATCAGAAAGGATAACAACTGTTTTGTAAGTAATTTATTTAGAAAATGAACTTATAGTAACAGCTTACTGCATTACAATAGCAGTCACCCTTTGCATGTAAAGAGTTTAGTTAAAGGACAATTTATAAGCTTAGCCCGTATGGTTACGAAAGACAAAGATTTTCTGGCTCAATGTCATTTACTTCTGGATATGTTTTCATCTCAAGAATAACCGTTAGAATTTTTGGGCAATTTATTTAATGAAGAGTGTACTAAAAGAGAAAAAGGTATTATAGTACCCATTCTTTATGATGGCAAAAAAGTATTTTGGTAGACAGCCACTACAGACAAGAAAAACAGACAGATCACAAGGATTATATTTGTTCTTTTGTTACTAGATTTAGTGTAGATCACCATTTTCTATCTTATATCTTAAACAAGAATTGGCATATTTTTCAGGGCTTTGATGGAATTATGGAAATTTATGGAAAAATTAGGTTCTAAACCCAATACTGTATTTAGAAAAGGGTACATGCTTAAACAACTTTTAGAAAAGAAAGGACCGTGTACCACAAAAGAAAAGGCCACAGGGATGAAAAAATGTGGATTTTGCTCTCAATGTCCACTAGTCAAATTAGTAAATAAGATCAAAATCAATAATTTTACATTAAAATAGCATGAAAATGTACTTGTGATACTGTGGGAGTTATTTATGCAGCTTTGTGTGAGGCCTGTTCTGGTTTTTATATTGGCAAGACCAAGAGAAAGCTTAAAGAACGGATGTATGAGCATGCTAGAGACATCAAAAATAAAAACAAAAACGGTGCACTATATAGGCATATTGAGAATAATCCTTCACATTTGTTGTTATTGAAAAAGCCCCACAGGACCCCAGAGGAGGACCTTGGGAAGACTTGTTAGACTTCAAAGAGTTATGTTGGCAGATCAGGTTAAATGCCTTATGTGCACCTGGTTTAAATGATGGTTTATCTATAGTCAGTTTTTTAAAACTGCTCTCATACAGGGTTTAGTTTTTTAATCACTATCGGACACAGTTAGGCACAATGAGTGTATATTTTAGCTTTTTTTGACGTTGTTATTTAATATGTTGTTGTTGTGTTTAAGTTTTAATACATATTTTTTGTTTTATTTCTTTAAGAGGGTTTCCATTTTGTATGTTTTTAAATGTATCAGTTGGGTTTTTACTGGATTATTTTATCACATGACGGATTAAATGAAAGTATTTAAAACACATGTGGTCATTGATTCAAGTATTCTGAAGAAGTCTTTGTTATATTCTGATGAAAGCGCTAAAAATTTTTTTGCACACTTCGATTTTTGCTGTTTGTGAGTGCTTCTTGCAAGACTGCGGTTTAGTGTCTGGTATCAGTATTATTCTCACCTTGCAGACCAGGCTTGTCAGGCTAATGGAGCGGTAGTTCCCGGGGTCTGTGGTGGCTCCCCCTTTGTGGAGTGGGATAACTGTCTATGTGCACCATTCAGTGGGCACAAAGCCAGAGGTGAGGCTATGACTGAAAATAGTACTTAGATGGAGTGCCAGTTCTTTCTGTAGTTCGTGAAGAACGCAGCCTGGGATGTCAGGTCCCATGGAAGCTGTGTCCTTGGTTTTGGAGAGTGTGGTTTTTATCTGTGCAGCCATAATTACAGGAACTTTGCATTCTTCCGGTATAGAAATGGGCCCTTTATGGGGGGGGGGGGGGGTAAAGTTAGCACTGAACCTATCTGCCAGGAGTTGGTTCTGTATATTTAGAGCCATTGTGCTGTAACTCACAGCAGATCTGAGTGCTGTCATTGAGATTCTTGACATAGCTATAGAATGTTTTGTGGTTGTCTTTAGAATCAGTGGTGATTTTATTTTCGTAGCTAGCTTTGGAGAATTTTATGAGGGATCTCAGCTTCTTACTGAGGCTGACCAGGGAGTTCCTCCAATCATGGGATTTTATTGTTTTTTTGCAACAGTTTATTTCTTCCATTGTAGAGTTTGTTTATGGCAGGGGACCACCAGACTGGCTTCCTTTTTTTTGGAGAATAGCATCTTGGTTCTGTTTGGGATAGCACAATCCATGGACTCATGTAAGTGCTTATAAAGTACAATTGTGTAGGATTCAGCAGTCATACCTCTACTGTCCGTCTGCATGGGTGTCGTGAAGCTTGCCACTTCTGTCCTAAAAAGCGTGAAGTTGGCTTTGGAGAAATTTTTACAGTGGTCTCCCCTAATGGAGGGTGGGGGTGGGATGTGGATGTCTACGGTGATTAGCTTGTGGTCGAATCTGACCAACAAGGAATTGACCTCTGATGTGGAATACCAGTTGCCCATGTTGGTAATGACCAGGTCTAGAATACTGCTGCCCCTGGTGGGGGTGTGGATAAGTTGATCCAAGGCATTGGAATTTATGAATTCCAGAAAATGTTGAGAAAAAGGGTTGGTACAGGAGTAGTTTTCCCAGTTAATGGTGGGGCAGTTGAAATCACCCATTATTAGGGTGTTGGGTTGTACCCTAATTTTTTCCAGTGTATCAAGAAATGAGGAGTGGGAATCATGGGGCATGGTGGGGGATCTGCAGCAAGCTACAATTTGGATTGTGATCTTGCCCAGAGTTAGTTGCACTTGGATAATCTCAGATGCATTATGCTGAGCAACTAGCCTGGAGGTGTGGATATCCTTAATGAATATGGACACGTCTCCGCATTTAGTGTTTTGGTCCAGATTAGGTGGCTGAAAGGCGTGGTATGAATTATACCCTGGTAATGCAGGGGTGCTCTCTGGAGCCTTGAACCAGGTCTCTGTCACTGCACAGATGTCAATGTTCTCTTTTTAAGGAGTGCCTCGAGTGACTGCATTTTGAGGTTTAGACTTCTAGCATTGAGTTGCATTACCCTCAGATTATGATTACTTGTACTTGTTACGGTGGTGAATTTGTCATTTGAACCTTGCCTAAAAAAGTCACTATAGGGGTGGCAAGAGCCTTAGCGAGTATCTGGAATCCCAAGGGTGATAGGTGCAGGCCATCTCTGGCAAAGCATCATGTCATTCCAGGCAGACAGAAACTGGATCTCCTTAGAATGATACCAGAAGCTTAGCCAATTGTTGAAATCAAACATTTTGTCCTTGTACTGTGGTATCATTCTGGGTGATGGCAGGATGCTACTCAGGACTAGGGTCATGCCTGCCTGGGCTACAAGATCGAAGAGCTCCTCCATGTCTCTTTTCATGTAGTCCAGGGAGGTACATCTCAGGTCATTCACACCAACATAGACAATGACAGAGTCATATTCGTACTTGTGGAGTGAACTGAGTGCATGCATTATGTGGTGGGTCCTGGCAAAAGACAGGCAGCTGACAGTAACTTTCTCCTTGTTTAGCATGGTGAGTGGAACATCAGTGTGCCTGACTATAGAGTCACCTATGACTAGAGTGTTGGGTACGTTGTTATGCCATATGGGCTGTGGTTGAGTGGCACACTGAGTTTGTGGGCTATGTGTCATTTGGGTTTTGTTGGGGGGTGGAGGTTGCTTGTGTTTCTGCTTTGGAGGTCACTGTTGCTTGGGCAGATTTTTATTGAGAGCCTCCACGAATGTAGGTGTGTTTTGTGTTTCTATGTGTGTGCTTTGATGGTGTAGATTTTGAGGGACTATGTGAGGAGCGTGGTGTGGTGCAAATGTTTACCTTCTCCTCTTGACTGTCTAGTCCAGTCTTGGGTGAAGAGAGCTTTGCTTCGAGTTTGGCTATATAAGTGCATCTCTCACAGGTTGTAGTGTTGGGTGGTAAGAGGAAAGGGTTGTCTGTGAACATGAGGCAGCTGCTGCATTGCCCCAAGATGCCCAGATTCATCAGGTAGACAGGAGAAAACACCGGGAGATGACCCTTAGACAAGCCTGGATAGGTGCTTATTTATTGTCAGAAGAAAAAATTCAAGCGAGTCACATCTGCCTCAGGTGATGAAAAACTTCTTTATTTGCAGCTAACCAGATTACAGCAGCATGTTGGCCAAGATGATCTCAATCTGATCAGCTTGTTTACTGACATCAACTTTTATACTTTCCTGTCACTAGCCAAAATAGCTTTTGTTACATTTCTAACAGTTGACAGTTGGCTATGAAAAACATCTAGGATCAAAATTTACCACAGAAAAGAATGCTTTACCTCAAAACCACAACGGTAGCTGGAATTTTCCAGAGCCTGCCTCAGTAAATTAACTCTTATTCAGAAGTAAAGAAAACAGGTGTTATTCAAGTTCATAAGCAAACTACATCTATGATAGATAAAGCCCATCTTTAATAAACATGGTTCAATGACCTTTTCTTACCAACACTTCAGCAAATAGCATATTCATTTTGCTAGATGGGAGAAAGAGACAAATAATAATGTGTTTTATAACTTTTTCTCTTAACATTTCCCCCCCTCAAAACACTTTTATTAGTCTTTTTTATTTCAGCAATATATGGTAAAAACTAAGTTTTTCTTTGCATACATTATTTCATTTGCAAGACAAACTTTTAAACTTCAAAACATTTGCAAAAGTCATATTTCAATGTATTCACTTTCACCAGTCTGTTGCAACTGCTGATACATCGTCTTCATAACAGCAGTATCAACCAGTCTTTGTAGAAGACCTCTGAAACAGGGTATACAACAGCAACCACATACCACCACGATAGCCACAGCGACTCCGACGGACACCAGGAAACTGCTGATGAGATGACTCCATTTTCCAAACCACGCTTGTAGAAACTCTGTGAAGGGATTACTTACCCCAGAGTTCTCTGCCAATTCTTCGGACAAAATTTCCAAACCTTTCAAAGCTCGAGTGATGCTCCCATCAGGGGCAGTGTTATTCGGAATATATGTACAACAGAAAGTCCCAAACATCTAGCAAACTCCTCCTTCTTTGGCCAGGAGCATATCCAACGCAATTCGATTCTGCCATGCCACCTGCGAAGTGGCCTCCAGTTGTTCAGCAATACCTTTTAATGCATCTTTGGTATAGTTCACAAAACGCTGCTGGTTATAGTAAATGTAGTTGATCCAGTCCACATTCTTATTGTGTTGAATCCAGACAAAGATGGATGCAAAACCAGCTGCTATTTGGTTTATTGCTTTGTATTCATCAGGCACGCCTCTTGGTACGCCAATGCTATCGATGTAGACACCGCTATCGAAGGATTGCTTCGGTGCCTCTCTTTTTCTCTTATTCAACCACCTCGGCTTTATTTCAGGTTCTCTTACGAAATTGCTTGCTGGAACTGGGAAAATGTAGAATGGTAGAATTAACTTTGCAAGTGCACAAGTTCCTTTCGAGGGAATCATAAGCCTTGATCTGAGTTTGTTGTCTCCACATCTCCACCAAACGTCTGCTAAACTATGAGTTTGGTTCTCCAGAAATGGATTTTCATTGCCATTCACAGTAACATTGCAATAGTTCTGTCCCATATTGCCATAATTCTTTCCTGTGCCATCTCTGGAAATGCACATATACGAACCTGAATAGGAAATCGCTGTAGGCAGTTTCTCAACTTTGCTTATGACTGGAAAACGCTGAGTTTCATTTTTGCATTTATCTTCAGTTTTATTGAAGAATAACTTTAACAGACACGTCAGATTACCTTCAGCTTGCATCAATGGGACTGTCGCTAGTTGCCGTTTACCTTCAGCACAAGAAACACAGTTCTCACGATGTACTTCTCGGGTACTATATCTAACCCAAGATAACCATTCATTATGGTGTACGAATCCTGTCTTGAGTAACAATTGTTCTTCCTCTGTGAAGGCAAAATCTGCTTTACTTGTAGCATTTTTAAGGCTTTGCACTTTAAGTTGGAAAGTCCCCAAAGGATCAGTTCCAATTGGAAGAGACACTCCGATTCCATAAACTCCTGAATCACTTTCTTGTGGTGACACGATGGTTATAGTAATCACTTCAGTACCTTGGAAATGCGCAATTTTTATTCTTTGTTGCCTGCTCTTATCTTTCTCCGGTATCACTGCACCACTTATTTCCCATCCGTTCACATTTGGTGACCACCAAACATTTGACCAGGACGCACAGTCTCTATTGCACAAGTATTTTGCAAGAGTCAGGAAATCATTATTGTTCCATTTAGCACAGTCCAAAATTCTTTCACAAAGTTTTACCTTGAACACAGTAGTAACACCTGTTTGCGCTTGCAGCACCACCATTCCTTTTTCTCTCACAACTGTCCCTTCTCGTATGGACATATTTACTTTCGCCACCAAAATCATCATCAAGTACCAGTTCAAGTACCAGTTGAACATGGCCATCCTTCCTTTGTAGTCAGACTTTGCATTCAGGGGTCCGGTGGAGTCTGACCAACATCAATGGTAGAAGGAAAAGTCTTAAGTTTTTTACAGTGGGTGATATGAATCCACAAAGTCTTCTCAGTGATCTTTACAGCCGTAGGTGTCGAGATAAGTACTTGATATGGGCCTTCCCACCTGGGGGATGACCAGTTCTTTCTCTTCACAATTCGGATCCACACCCAGTCCCCGGGTGCCACCCTTAACAAGGTTTCACTTCTGGAATCTGCAAAGGAGTCATTGGTTACAAGAGACTTGACATTTAGCAGCTTCTTCATATAATCCGCCAGATCCTCACCCCCCCTCACGTTCCGCTGGCAACAATCCTTGCCACTGCGGGACGTAATATGGTCTCCCAAACAAAAGTTCAAATGGTGTAAGTCCTTTGTAGGAGGGTGAGATTCGCATGTACAGGAGTGCCAATGGAAGGCACGCAGTCCAGGATCTATGCGTTTCTGCCATCAGTTTGCGGAGCTTACTCTTCAGGACACCATTGTGTCTCTCCACCAGTCCAGCTGACTGCGGATGGTAAGCACAATGGTACTTGAAATCAATTTGAAACACTTGACCAAACTTCTGCACAATCTGGTTTACAAAATGAGACCCATTATCACTATAAATGCGCCTTGGAAGGCCAAATCGGGGAATTATTTCTGTTGTTAAAAGCTTAGCTACTGTGTGTGCATCAGGATGCTTTACTGGAAAAGCTTCTACCCACTTAGAAAAAGCATCAATTATAACTAGACAGAACCTTTTTTCCATCTGAGGGTGTCAACTCAATAAAGTCCATACAAAGTGTGTGGAATGGATATGGAGGGGTAGGGAACGCCTGCTGAGATTTTTTAACTCCCTCCTGAGCATGATACTTTGCACATAATAAACAAGATAAACAGAATTGCTTTGCATAAGTTGAAAATCCTTTACACTAAAACACTTTAGACACTATTTGAACCATTGTCTGTACTCCTACATGGGCAGGTCCATGGCTAACCAATGTAGCATACCTAAAAAGGTTTGAGGGTAATACCATTTTGCCATCTGATGCCCTATACAACCCATCCTGTTGAGTGATACCATATTTCACCCAACGACATTTTTCTTTCTGCGTTGTCAATGTTTGCATTACTTTTAGTGTCTCTAAGTCTAAGAGGTGTCCGGGCTCTAAATCATTGTCATGTAAAAGCAAATCATTTTCTTGAGCTGCCTTTTTTGCAGCCATATCAGCAAAAGCATTTCCCCTAGAGACAGGATCTTTTTTGTTAGTATGTGCGGAACATTTACATATCGCTATCTGAAGTGGTAAATGCACTGCATCTAACAACTGTAAAATTAAATCTCTGTGATTTATTGCTTTGCCTGTCACAGTAACCATTCCCCTATTCTTTCATTGTTGAGCGAAAACATGTACAGTGGAGAAAGTATACTGACT
The DNA here is from genome assembly GCF_019279795.1 of Protopterus annectens. Classification (NCBI taxonomy): domain Eukaryota; kingdom Metazoa; phylum Chordata; order Ceratodontiformes; family Protopteridae; genus Protopterus; species Protopterus annectens. The sequence continues at coordinate 149,437,490 of NC_056746.1, forward strand.
ATCTGTATAAATTGTCACTTTTTTACCCTCCCCTAAGGTAACAAGCTCGAGTCAAAGCCACTAACTCAGCTGCTTGGGCAGAATAAATATTTGACAATCCTTTTGCTTCCAAAACTTCAGTTTCTGTGGTGACAGCATACCCTACTAGTGTTTTTCCTACAGTGTCCTTCTTTGCTGATCCGTCTACAAACAAAACAAGATCAGAATCTACCAACGGAATATCCGTTAAATCTGGTCGGGGAAGTACTTTGGCATGAATGCTCTCTAAACAAACGTGTGGAGTACCTTCTTCTGGAGTCAGCAAAAGTGTCGCCGGGTTAAGAGTAGTACATCTTTCTATGGTCATATGTGGCTGTGTCAGCAGCACTGTCATACATGACAAATGTCGACTAGGAGATAAAAAGGTTATCTTATCTTGCAAAAGTATAGTAGCTACTGAATGTGGGACTCGCAATTTTAATGGGTGAAACAAAACTAATGATGCTGAGGCTTGCACTGCCTTGGCGGCTGCCACTACAGCTTGAACACAATGCAGCAATGCCCTTGCAACAGGATCTAATCTGGAGGAATAAAAAGCTATCGGTCTCTGTTTATCCCCATGTACTTGTACCAGAACTGAAATCATATATCCTCCCTTACAATCAACCATTTGTACAAACTGCTTAGAATAGTTCGGAAAACCCAAAACAGAGGATCCTGCTATCAATTGCTTAATTGTATTAAATGCTTGTATTGCCTTATCTGTCCACTGTATATTACCTTTTAGCTGCCATGGGAATGTCATAGATCAGTGCAGTCAATGGCCCTACTTCTTCAGCATAATTAGGAATCCAACTTCTACAAAAATTAGTCACACCTAAAAATGACATAATCTCCCGCTTAGTCGTAGGCATAGGTGCCTCAAGAATTGCTTGTTTTCTTTTGTTCTCCAATTGTCTACCTGCCTGCGAGATTAAATAACCCAAGTACTTTACTTGTGCTTTCCACAATTGTAGCTTTTCTTTAATTTACCTTATGTCCTTGCTCAGCTAAAAAACTAAGAAGGGCAAGGATATCCCTTTTACAACTTTCCTGCGTGGGTGAGGCCAATAAAATATCATCTACGTATAACAGAACCTGGCTTCCCTCTGGGGGAACAAACTGAGCTAAATTCGCAGCCATTTCTTGTGCGAATATTGTTGGACTCTCCCAATAACCCTGTGGCAATCTGGTGTATGTGTATATTTTACCTTGGAAAGTGAATGCAAACCAAAATCTACTCTCCTTGTGTAGTGGTATGGATAAAAAAGCATTGCTTATATCTATGACAGAAAAATATCTGTGCTGAGGTAGTAAATCATTAAGTAATGTATAGGGGTCAGGGACCACCGGTGCTCTTGGGATCACAGCTGAATTAACTGCTTATAAATCCTGAACCAACTTCCATGACCCATCCGGTTTCTTTACAGGAAACAACGGAGTATTGCAGGGAGAATCTGGGCATTCAACAAGAATTCCTACCTGTTTTAGCTGTTTAATAACTGGTTTAATTCCTTCCTCTGCTTGCTTACTTAGTGGATATTGGTGCTTACGAGGTCTAAAACCTGACTTTGCAGTTATACAAACTTCACCTGCTGTTTTCATTAATCCTACATCTCCTTTACCTTTTGACCATAAATCTACAGGCAAGGCACTTAATGCACTATCTTCCTCTTGAGTTAGGAGGATTTGTCATGCCATTTCTGTTTTGTCATCCCTGAGGTGCATACTTGGTCATGCCCAAGTCATCCAATTTAATCTTTGTACCTGGATCTGTTGATCTTTCAACTGACTTTCAGACATTGTGTTCCAAATCGTTACCTTTTTCGCCAAATCTACCCAATGTGTCCCCACTGCTTTAGTAACTGAGATATGTGGGCTATAACTTGAGCGATATAAAGAACTCATTTCCTTGGTCAAAGTACAGGTCACTACTGTATTACCTTGCGTATCCCAAAACATATCATTCAAAATTATCCTTGCACACTTGTGCTTAAAGAATTCTTTTTCAAATTCTTTATCCGGACCAGGGGCCTTATAGAACATTGTACAATGTAAGTGCGCAACCTCGTGTGACCCGCTCCTAGATTTACTTAGAGCTAGATTGATCAACTCTGTATCAACCCTCCCTGGGCCGTCTGAAATCAAGTCTAGGCTATACCGGTAAAACAAGTCTTGTACTCCCTGTACTACTAAGCCATCCGCTAACCTTTTTGCCTCAATACCTTTAGATGTGGGAATTGCCGCTATTCCAAACACATGCATCAAATCTCTTCCTAGCAAATTAACTGGACAAACTTTTGATATAATTACCCTACACCTAACAGTTTGGTTTGTTTGCGGATCTGTAAACAGTAGAGGACGAGACAGTGGTTCCTTATAAATGTTCCCGTTTGCCGCTTTTACAAGGACAAACTCATCTGTTTCGCAGTTCGGAGGCAGAACTGCTGGACCCAAAAGTGTACGCGATGCACCTGAATCACATAAAAACTTCACTTTTTGTCCCTCAACCAAAAACTCTATCATGGGTTTCTGATCTACATGCATAGCAATACCCAAATTTGCCAGGTTTATGACTTCACAGTCACAATCCCGTCCTTCCATTAGAGTGTTCTGACATTCATCGTAGAGAGTGTCTGCCTCTTCATTATCCCTATAATGAAGATGGCGCCTTTCTTTATTATCATATAGTCATGTGGAGCCCTTGTTCGTAAGCTGTGGGGGATGTTGCCACTCTTCACAGTCGGCAGTGAAATGCCCACCCGGTTCATTTAATGTGTCCCATTGCGGGCCCCCACGGCGCCCTTGCCCCCTTTGGTCCTGTACTAAGAATATCCCACCATCATCCCCTACTGCCAGCACTTGTACTTTCTTTTTCTTTTTTAGATTAAAATGTCGCTCAGCATGCCGTGCATATTCAAACAAAGGCTGCAGTCTACATGTTCTGTGATCTACCATATGCTTAGTTATAAAACTACTTATTGGAGCCTTACAACCCTTAAGAAAAGCATTCTTTAATTGCTGTTCATACGGACTATCATTAGTCTGATCCTGCGGAATCATCATTCCACAATGGTTACTGAACACTTCTGTCAGTCTTACAATATAATGATCTACAGATTCATCATCATTTTGAATGCACTGATTTATTACTGTCCAATCTGCTCTTGAACGCCACTTATCAGAAATTCTCTTTAACAGATCAGTGACTCGTGTGTCTAACACCCCAGAATTATGCTTTAATGTAGTGCCATCATCTGCCTTACATGTCCAAGTACCACAAACTAAGTGCCAATCTGGACCTAAGATTTGTCGCACTACTTGTTCTACTTCTAAACCATTTAGATGATAACTTAAACGCATACCAACTATGTCCTCAGAAAACTTTTCAAAATTAACCTTGGGATGAGGAATACCATCCGTAGCTCGTTTTATATCCTCTCTAGCCCAGGGACGATAAACTAAAATAGTTGGTTCTTGTCCAACATCTCCTGCTTGTGGGTTTGCAACTAGTATTAAGGGAAGAGCTTCTGAATGGTCAGAAAGTTTAATAGCCCAGCGTCCTTGCCCTGCTGGTCCTGACCTTAACTGCATAGGTTGGTCTACCTGTTGCAAAGCAACTTTAGGTACTATGGGAATTTGTGGGTAAATTGGAGGGGTCACAACATTTCCTTGAGAAGCTAATAACCCACCCAGCAGTACAGATCCCACATCTTCAGACTGATATTGAGGAGGTTCCCCCGGTATGGCAGCAGCAATTTCACCATACGGTGGGGCGGTTGCCTGCCTTTGTACTGCACAATCTGTGTGCTCATCCTCCTTATCTAAAAATAAAGCTACTTTTCCACTTAGCACCAGTGATCCCTTTTGATTTATTTTCTCTTTTTCCTGACACTGTTTTTTCTTTCATAGCTCGTTTATTTGCTTCTTCTAACCATTTTTGTGCTTGGGGAAATCCCAATTGTCTTTGCTTTTTAGTTCTAGTTCCTGCATCCTTTTTTAAATCTCTAACCAATTTTGCACAGGCATTCTTATTCAGTGTACCATCAAAATCATATTTCAACTTCCACTTCTTCAAAAATTTAACATTATTTTTGTTTAAACTTTTCATATACTTAGCATCAACATTTAAACAGACATCACTCTCACACTTGCAGCAACTTGAACCCATGTTTTCCTAGATTTCTTATTTTAGGACTGTATATTTTAGGACTGCATCAAAATTATTTTTACAGGGCTTATTACAAAATGGGGCTATCTTAACGGGGATCCTAACAAAATAAAAGGTAATCCTAACAAAACAACAAGTAATCCTAACAAAATAATCTTAACAATTATTCCTACCCACCCTTAACTAAAAATAAAAACCCTGTCGACAAGGTTAAATTAAATTAAAAGAAAATGTTTTCATCCTACCTGAACCAGATGAGACTCCGTTTCCCCTTTTGGCTCGGAAACCGTCCCTCAGATAGGGATCAGAGAGCGGCCGGCCTCTTTCCAATGACAAATCAGTCGGAGGGCTTTCCGTCGAGGGAATCTTAAGATAAGAAACCCTCACCTGCGCAGGTTTTTCGGTCTCTCTGTCGGTCTGATCAGTATCTTCATAGAGGTTTCCGGTCCGAAGGACCAAAATGTCAGAAGAAAAAATTCAAGCGAGTCACATCTGTCTCAGGTGATGAAAAACTTCTTTATTTGCAGCTAACCAGATTATAGCAGTATGTTGGCCAAGATTATCTCAATCTGATCAGCTTGTTTACTGACATCAACTTTTATACTTTCCTGTCACTAGCCAAAATAGCTTTTGTTACATTTCTAACAGTTGACAGTTGGCTATGAAAAACATCTGGGATCACAATTTACCTCAGAAAAGAATGCTTTACCTCAAAACCACAGCGGTAGCTGGAATTTTCCGGAGCTTGCCTCAGTAAATTAACTCTTATTCAGAAGTATAGAAAACAGGTGTTATTCAAGTTCATAAGCAAACTACATCTATCATAGATAAAGCCCATCTTTAATAAACATGGCTCAATGACCTTTTCTTACCAACACTTCAGCAAATAGCATATTCATTTTGCTAGATGGGAGAAAGAGACAAATAATAATAATGTGTTTTAAAACTTTTTCTCAACATTTATTAAGTACTAAAAGCTGTTTTCCTCTAGAGAGGTGAGGAAAGATGAGTGCTGTAGTAATTTGTAGCATATTTAGTGCTTACAATGACTTCTGAACAAGTGCTGAGCTCAAAAAAAAAAGATTTGAGTGCTAAAACTGAAAAAACTGGCTAGTTCTAAGGGAAAATTTGAACAGCAGACTTTATGGCGCCAGGAATAGTTTAAACCCCAGCTAAGTGGCGATGCACAAAGTGTATTTTTTTTAATATAACAGTAGCAAATGAGCAAACTAATTTAAACAAATTAACCAATAAAAAGCACAAAAACTTAGCCCCGTTCCAGCAGTCTTTGATCAGACAAGTTCTAACTGCACACTCCTGCCACCAGGATGCATTGGAACCTTCTCCAAAAAAGATGGCCTGGATTAGTGCTCAAGTCATACAAACAAAGCTAGATTCAGCAGGTCTGAATCCAGTCTATGCTACAGCAAACAAGGCGTACCAATTTCAGAAAGAAACAGTTCAAATAAGCAGGCACAATAAGCCTTTAACCAGAAACTCCCAGCTCAGAAGGGCAGAATCTACCCTCGCCTCCCACATGACTGCAGACCACACCTTCTTAATGTAAAATAACTGGCCTAAAACCCAAGTGCTTAAACCAGAACTAAAACACTTTTAGAATAACAGACAGTAAAAGCCTTCAATCAGCAACTCCCAACTTAGAAGGATGCAAGCTACCTGTCCAGCCACCAACAGTGCAGACCACAAACCTTCTTAATGTAAAACAACTGGTCTGAGCCCAAGTGCTTAAACCAAAGGTTTAGAATAACAGTTGCAATTTAATCAGGCTACAAACAAGCAGTAATAAATGCAGCAGAATAAATGCAATTAAGTACTTTTAAGATCAGGAAGCAAAAGCAAAATAAAGTAATAAAGTAGGAAGAAAAACAAATACAATAAAAGCAGATGAATAAAGTGCATTTTTTTATATAACAATAGAAAACGAGCAAACTGATTTAAACAAATTACCCAATTAACCAGTAAACAAGCTCAAATCTGAGCCCTGTTTCAGTAGTCTTCAATCAGACAAATTCTAACTGCACACTCCTGCCACCAGGGTGCAGGGGAACCTTCTCCAAAAAAGATGGTCTGTATTAGTGCTCAAGTTATACAAACAAAGCTAGATTCAGCAGGCCTGAATCTAGTCTATGCTACAGCAAACAAGGCACACCAATTTCAGTAAGAAACAGTTTAAATAAGCAATCCTTTAACCAGAAACCCCAAGCTCAGAAGGGTAGAATCTAGCCTCTCCTCCCACAAGAGTGCAGACCACAAACCTTCTTAATGTAAAATAACTGGCCTGAAGCCCAAGTGCTTAAACCAGAACTAATGCACATTTAGAAGAACAGACACTGATCCTTCAATCAGCAATTCCCAACTTAGAAGGATGTAAGCTACTTGTCCTGCCACAACAGTGCAGACCATAAACCTTCTCACTGTAAAACAACTGGTCTGAAGCCCAAGTGCTTAAACCAAAAGGCTTAGATTAACAGTTACAATTTAATCAGGCTACTGCCAAGCAGTAATAAATGTAGCAGAATAAATACAATCGAGTACTTTTAAGAAGAGGCAAAAGCAAAATAAAGTAGGAAGAAACATAAATACAGTAAAAGCTAAGTGCAATTTTTGTTAGTAAAGTGCAAGGAGAGAGGAAGGAGGAGCAGAAGATAATTCAAGGTTAAGAAACTACGTAGGCTGGCCTTCTCCAATGTTCTCTCTGTATTAAGTAGAGTGAACACTAGACTGGGAGGGGTGTCCCAGATAAAATTTACAAGTAGGGGCGGGCAACTGCAAAGCCACCAACTATAACAATATCACAGGTATAGGGTGGGAGGGAGGTAAAAAAAAGTTACAGGACAGATGAGAAACAGAAAACAATGCCAGAAAATATATAAAATAATTCAGTCAGGCAAAACAATAATTCAGTCAAGCAAAATTAAGACAATGCAGAACTCTGAAAGGTTAAAATGTCAAGAAATATACTTATCAATCAGTGATGTATTCCCAGATTGAGAATCACACTTCAGCCAGAACACCAGGACCTGTCTACTAGGCTAATGACCTCGGAGGCCTTTTTAAGCCTAGCCATAACATCCCAATATTTTGACATGTTCTGCCACCCTTAGTAGTGTAAGCAGGGGCTTGGTAGATGAACCATTTACAGAGTGTTTGTGTCCATTAGAGACATAGGTGCCACATCAGGGTTGGATTTCTGGCTCCCCATCCAGATGTCCAAGTTACAACTGAATTGGGTTAGAAAGGAACTTTGCTTCACATGTATGTGAAGCCTGTTCTGGAGAAGGGTTAGTTCTCTGGGATACATACCTGTCTCTCTAGCAGGTCCTATTTATATCACAGACAAGGTTTAAATCTTTAGAATGGGTAATTCTGTTGCCGTTTGTTTTTTAAATATGCAGGAGGTCCATCAGGGCAGGGTCCGACAATACCTTGTATACCAGGATTAGAACTCCCCTCAACAGCCAGTAGAAGACATACTACATGGATAGGGCTTTTAGGGGGGTTTGTATAGGACATGTATTTATGCCATGTATTATTTTAGTGAGGCACCTCTGTGAATGTACCAATTGTTGGACATGCCTGGTTGGGTATATACAGTGGATATAAAAAGTTTAAACACCTCTGCTAAAATCCCAGCCTTTTGTAATATAAAAAAATTAGACCACAATAAATCATTTCAAAACTTATCTCACCTTGAATGCGACCTATAACCTGCACAATTCAATTGAAAAGCAAACAAATCTTTTAGGGAAAAAATATAAAAAATAAAAAACGTACAAAACGCTGGTTGCATAAGTGTGCACAGTCTTAAACTAATACTTTTCTGTGTGTGCATACCCTTAAACTAATACTTTGCTGAAGCACCTTTTGATTTTATTACAGCATTCAGTCTTCTTGGGTAGGAGTCTATCAGCATTGCACATCTTGATTTGGCAATATTTGCCCACTCTTCCTTGCAAAAGCGCTCCAAATCTGTCAGATTGCAAGGGAATCTCTGCTGCACAGCCCCCTCCAGGTCACCCCACAGATTTTCTATTGGATGTAGGTCTGGGCTCTGGCTAGGCCATTCCAAAACTTTAATTTTCTTCTGGCAAAGCCATTCTTTTGTTGATTTGGATGAATGATTGGGGTGACTGACTATCATGTCGAAAGGTGAAATTCCTCATCTTCAGCTTTCTAGCAGATGCCTGAATGTTTGGGCCAAAAGTGACTGGTATTTGGAACTGCTCATAATTCCCTCCACCTTGACTAAAGCCCCAGTTCCAGCTGAAGAAAAGCAACCCCAAAGCATGATACTGCCACCACCCATGCTTCACCGTGGGGGGTAGTGTTCTCTTGGTGATGCAAAATGTTGTTTTTGTGGCTAAAAAGTTCAACCTTGGTCTCATCAGACCATAACACATTTTCCCACATGCTTTGGGAGACTTGATGCACTGTTTTGCAAATTTTAGCTGGGCCTGGATGTTTTTGTGTGTAATAAAAGGCTTCCGTCTTGCAACCCTACCCCATAGTCCAGACTTATGGAGAATACTGGAGATTGTTGTCAGATGTAGTACACAACCAGTACTTGCCAGAAATTCCTGCAGCTCCTTCAGTGTTGCTGTAGGTCTCTTGGCAGCCTCCCTGACCAGTTTTTGTCTTGTCTTTTCATCAATATTAGAGGGATGTCCTGTTCTTTGCAAAGTCACTGTTATCCCATATTTTCTCCAATTTTTTGTACCCTTCTCCTGACTGATACCTTTCAACAATGAGATCCCTTTGATTCTTTGTAAGCTTTCGGTTAACCATGGCTTTTGCTGTAGCAGGCAACTGAGAAAATGTCAGGAAAATCCTACTAGGACAGATTAACTTTATTTTGGGTTAATCAGAGTCTATTTAACTGATGGCAGGTGTGTACCCAAGAATACTGAATGCTGTAATTAAATCAAATGGTGCTTCAACAAAGTATTAGTTTAAGGGTGTGCATACGTATGCAACCAGCGTACTGTACATTTTTTATTTTTCCCCTAACAGATTTGTTTTTCAGTTGTATTGTACAGGTTATAGGTCACATTAAAGGTGGGAAAAGTTTTGAAATGATTTATTGTGGTCTCATTTTTTTATATCACAAAAACCTGGCATTTTAACAGGGGTATGTAAATGTTTTACATCCACTATATGAAAGGGGGTACTGTACTCAGTGATGGGTCTGATGAGTGCAAAATGCAGTGGAACAATGACCTCCTTGGACCTAGATGCCATACCTTTGTTTATATGTTTCACAACACAGAATTACTTCCTCACTACAGTAGACATTTGATGGACTAAGGCTAGATTACTGTCTACGTGTATGTCAAGTCCCTGATACTGAGTTGACTCTTTAGCATGTGCTGGCAACATGGTATTTATTAGGAGTGGCCGAATTCTCATTATCATTATGCATTTCTTGGGACTTAGTTTTAGTCCATGCCACTGACACCATTTATCTGTGTCAGCCCCTCCTGGTAAACACGGTCAGTGAGGGATTCTATTTCTGCTCTTAATTTGCAATCGTCTGCAAATTTTGTCAGCAAGTGGCCCTGGACATTATCCTTGAGTTCAGAGAAGGAGATGCTAAAAAGAAGTGGCTACAACAACAATCTTTGTAGGATTCGGCTACTGACTGGGCTTTTTGTAAAGGTGGACTCCCCAATTCTAACTTCCTGGGTCATGTTTGTGAGCCAACAGACTATCCACTGGGTGGCATGAGGGTTTATACCTAAACTCTTAAGTCTGTCAACAATGCCTGAATGCGGTATTGTGTCAAATACCTTGACCAGATCAAGGTAGGTAGTGTGAACCATTTTGCCTTGGGCCATTGTTTTAGTCACCTTCTCAAAGAAGTCCACCAGGTTGAATATGCATGACCTTTCTTTGGCAAAACCAAACTGGGATGGGTCCAGTTCATGATTATTTCCACGTCTTTGCATATAAGACTATTAAGACATAAGTCTATAATTTCCAGGGTCTGTAGATGGCCTGCCTTTATGCAGTGGGATGACTGCTGCAATTTTCCATTCGTGAAACATGAAGCCTCTTTGGAATCTCTGATTAAATAGTGATTCCAGAGGGCCTGATATGTCATATTTCATGCTATTTAAAAAGCAGCCTGGAACACTGTCAGGGCTCATTAATGCAGTAGGTTTTGGCCTATGAGAGAGTATTGATGACCTGTTCCCTAAGGATAGTTGGAGTAGTTCTATTTGATATTATTTCCTGACAGGAGGCTGGAGGGGGAGAGAGGGGTAAAGTCAAAGATGAATTTATCTGCCAGTAGGTTTGCTACATCTTCTGGCTCAGTATAAGTGCCACCATTTACAATTAGCTCTGCACACAATTCTGTATTACCTTTCAGGTTGTGGACATAGCAAGAGTGTCTTGCTGTTGTCCTTGGCCTGGGAGGACAGATTTACCTCAAATTTGGCTTTCCTCTGAGTGGTTTGTTTAGTTTGATGAGAGTGCTTTTATTCTGTTGGGTGCTGCACCTCCTAATTTTTGCCCTGATTTTCTTCCTTCCATTATACAACCTACTGATGATGTGATTCCACCAGGGTGGCTTTGGTAAAGTTGTGCACTTATTCTTGGTGGGTACGTCTGCCTCTGTGCAGCCCATATCATGGTTTTAAATAGTTTCTGTGAACAGTTCTGCAGAGGCAGTAGTGTTCTCAGGGTTTAGTGGAGCTTGAAAGTTTGGCAGGTTGTCATTTACCAGTACAATGTTATCCTTAGAGTAGCTCCTGAACAATTTTGGATTTTGACTAACATATCTTAAACAGCACTGCTTCATAGTAAAGCTCTGGATCCTGTACACTCAGACGCCAATTCTTTGGGCATTATTAATTGTTTCAGTGATACTCTTGAATGACTCATTTCCAGACATAATCTTGCATAAAAAGAAGTTATGTACCTACTATAACGTTCTATGTTAGTTGTCTTCATGTCGCCTTCTTTCTTGCTTGTTGGGATCAGAGCCGGTCCTTGGCTCCAACTCGGCCATTTTCTATAGCTCTAGAGCTGTTTACTGGCTCGAGGCTACCCCTTAAACCATGATACCTAGCGCTAGCTACACAGATCTCGTTTGAAATAGCTAACCCTAGCTATAGCTATGGAATGAAACACCTCCAAACAGGGGGTTAAAACTACCTGTTATAATCTCTAAGTCAGTAGAGAAAAACAAACCAGAGAACACTCAGCCAGTGAAACTTAAAACTCCTCTCGGCGCAACATGGAGGGGGGACGCAAGAAAGAAGGCGAAATGAAGACAACTAACATGGAATGTTATGGTAGGTACATAACTTCTTTATGTTAAGTTGTCCATCTCGCCTTCGTTTCTTCCTTGTTGGGACAGCGTCCCTAGCACCTACGATCCTGGATGGCTCATTGGAACAGACTCTTCAGAACAGTGGAACCAAAGTTAGCTCTATTCCTGGAGACCATGTCTAACTTGTAATGAGTAATAAAGGTAAGAGGATTTGCCCACGTGGCAGCGGCAAAGATAGAGTCCATGGGCAACCTAGACTGGAAGGCTACAAAGGTGGCCAAAGCCATAGTAGAATGACATTTTGGTTTGGTAGACAACTCTTTGGTCGGTAGTTGATAGATGAAGGTAATAATGTGAGACAACCACCTGGACAGGGTCACTTTGGAAACTGGAAGACCCTGCTTACCCCTAGCATAGGAAAGGAAAAGTTGGTCTGACTTTCTTATATCCTTTGTTCTATGCAGGTAAAAGCGTAATTGTCTATGAACATCCAAAAGGTGTAATTTGTATTCTGCCTTGTTGGTGTGGTTAGGAAAAACGCAGGAAGGTCTATAGATTGGTTTAGATTATTTTCTGAACAGACTTTCGGAAGGAAGGAGGGATTAGTTCTCAGAGCAACCCTGTCCTTATGAAAAACTAAGTACGGAGGATGAACACTTAGTGCCTGAAGCTCCGAGACACGTCTGGCTGAGGTAATCGCTACCAGGAAGAGAATTTTCCAAGATAGAAACTTAATGGAGCAGGATGCTGCTGGTTCGAAAGGGGGCATAATCAAGGAGGTTAGTACCAAATTAAGGTCCCAAGGAGGAGAGGGATCTCTCACTGGGGGCCTAAGGAGAGTCGTCCCTCTGAGGAAGGCCTTACACAGCTTATGAGACAATGTTTAGATTAGAAAACCCAACATGAAAGTTAGAGATGGCTGCTAATTGAACCCTGATTGTGGCTGAAGTGGACCCAGAATGAAAAAGCTCTGTAAGGAACTCCAAGATTTCGTGAACTGGGGCTGAAAAAGGATCTATGTTCCTAGCCTCTGCCCAACAATAGAAACTTTTCCATTTGCTAGCATAAGTCTTCCTAGTAGCAGATTTGTGAGAGGAGACAATAATCTCACGCACAGCCAGGGAGATGCTGGGAAGCCTGGTTAGGGTTGAAATTGGATCAACCAAGCTGTGAGCTGGAGTGTTTGGAGGGATCGATGCAGCTCTCCTGATTGATGAATCAGCAGATCTGGAATAGGATCCAGGGCTGCTCGAGGAGGTAACGGAGGAGGAACCAAACCATATCTGTCGAGGCCAGTAAGGGGCAATGAGGATCATTTTGCAACCCAACAATATAGCTTTCTGTATGAGTTTGGGTATAAGAGGGAATGGTGGGAATGCATAAAGAAGTCCCTGAGGCCAATCGAGGACTAGAGCATCTCTGGGATGGTGATCGGGAAGCGGTAAAAGGGTGAAGTAGTTGCTGCATTTGCTGTTGAAGGGGGTGGCAAACAGATCGCAGCAAGGCTGTCCCCATTTGCGGAAGATCATATCCGCAACTACCTGATTCAGAGACCACTCGTGAGGCATGAGAATAGCTCTGCTGAGCCTGTCCACTATGACGCTGGACTTCCCAGGGATGTGCGTCACAATCAGAAATCGTTGGGAGGAAATCGCCCACTGCCAGAATCTGAGTGCCTCTCAACATAGGGGGTAGGACCTGGTTCCGCCCTGCTTGTTGATGTACCACACTACTGACATGTTGTCCGTTTGGATTGCAATGGTCCCGGAAGGGAGGGAGTCCTGAAGTGCTTGCAATGCTAGGAGCACGGCTCTCATCTCCAAGACATTTATGTGTAGATGGTACTCATGAGGCTGCCAAGTGCCTTGGACTGTCCTGCCCTGATAATGCCCCCCCACCCTATCAGTGAGGCATCCATGGTCACTGTGGCAACCGGGGGAGGCTGGATGAATGGTCTGCCCTGAGACACTAGTGGGGAGACCATCCACCAGGAAAGGTGCCTTTTGCATGTTTCTGTAATTATGATCATATGAGACATGGGGAGATGTTGAAAGGACCACTGCGTGAAGAGAAGCCACTGAAGGATTCTCATGTGAAAACGGGCCAGAGGTATCAGAAGAATTGCCGCTGCCATAGAACCCAGAGTTTGAAGGACCAACCTGACTTGTACCCTTTTGCATTGCATGAGGATGTGAACTTGCTGCCGGATTGTGGCCACCCTGTCTGGCGGTAGCCTTGCGGACATACTTCTTGTATCTAAATCTGCTCCTATATAGGTAATAGATTGACAGTTCATTTGTTCAACTTTCCAACTTACAATAAATTCTAGTAGCTGACCCTTCTAAAGTACCATCTAACCAATTGCTGACAATGGACAGTTTCTGCCTGCTGTTACTGGCAACATCATACCTACATGTGTTTTAACTTGTTAAAAACTGAACTCATCAATTCAATAATTCATCTAAAAACCTAAAATATTTCAATACCTTCACCCTACCAAATGTTTTTTATGCATCGGACTTACAACCAGTAAAGATTCTCCTTCATACTATAACCACCTTTTCAACAATGCTGCTTTCATCTATTGTCTAATGTTTCTCTACTTCCTGCAAATTTACAATGGTCACTGTCTATTACTTTTGATGCCAATTTCACCACCCTCTTCACTGTCATTTTTATAATTCGCAGGACTGCCACATATGTCTAGCAGTAAGATTAAGGCAGCAGGGGGGTAGAAAGTTTGCTAGAACATGCCTTAATCTGAACGCTAGAGAGTTATGATGGTCCAGTGAATTATGAAAATATTTCTCTTTTAACGATCGTAACAAAAAAATCATTACTCATCACCTTCTCCAAATCTCTTCTTTTTCTATCTCAAAATATTTATCGTCTCCTGGATTATTCTATTCCATAACAGCCTCAACTCCTCATCCAGTATCTGAGCCCTGACTTTACCCTGCCAAATTTTGTTGTCTTATTTTAATTTCTGTTCTAAATTTACCTTTAAACCCATCCCATTTACTAACACCATATATCAATGCCGGTCTGTCATTAGTAAATTAATTTCAGTAAGCTCCTGATACTAACTGTTAAATGTCTGGTTCTTAAAAAAAAACTCACTGGAAATGTCTAATGTCTTCGCAGGTATGCAAATAAACATAAGCTATCCTTAAAGTCAAAGCTGGGTTTTAAAAAGATATCTGGTAAACCATAATCTTCCAAACCTGATACACACATTCTGTTTTAACATCAATTTTATCCATCTGTGACCCCCATGCTAAACCTCCCACACTTAAAAGTACATTGCTCACTTGACAGTTTGACACAGATACCATTATTTTCATGTAAGTTGCTACACACCTATACTTCTAGAAAAACACCTCCTTCCAGGACCCTCACTCACTTCCAGTGTAGTTGTAACCACCTTCTAAATCCCAGCTCCCACATAAATAAGAGTCTTCTTCTTCTTTCGGCTTTTCCTGGTTAGGGGTCGCCACAGCGGATCAGCTGTCCATTCATGATTGGCAGTGGAGTTTTACAGTCCTTAAAAGCAATCATTTCTGTAATCATAGTCTATCACTCCTGGAGAAACATACAGGCTAAACACTATCAACAGACTTGCTTCTAAATATTCGCTCTCTCCTACAGACCAACCATTTACATCTACAATCTTGTCCTCAAACATCAGTGGGCATTTAAAACAAACTACTCTCCTCCCAGCTTCTGGAAATGAAGGTGCTACTTCCCACAATCAATAGCCTTTAACCAAACCATCATGCTCTGTTATTCTCCAAGAACTTGTCTTGGAAGTCATTTCCCATAGAGCTTACCTTCCTTAAGTGTTGTTTTTTTCTTTTGTGGATTAGTTAAACCATGCATATTACAGGTTAATGGCATCCTCCTTTTCCAGCTACATAATCTTGCTCATCTCCCTTTTTGCATATATTATATCTAATAACTACTAATAATGAGCTTGTGTTTCATAAAGAAGGTTATCATGTCCATAACATACACAAGGAAAGTTGACAACCAACTATATACACAAAATAAAAATGCATTCAAAAATGTATTTCATTTTTAGAAACTCACCCAGACATCTTTTTTCCATTCAGTTATCATCTAATAAACTTCAACTGTTATTCACCCTGTCACTCACCCCTTTCTATGCCATAACTCATGTACTTCAGCTGTTTGAACTGTGCACTACATAAATTACATTACATTAAAAACTTAACATGAACCTCTAACTGCAGACACAGAAGGGCAAAACCAGCCTTCCCCCATCTTCCTCATCCCCTTGCAGAATCCCACTGAAGTGAATGAATTATTTTTTTCAAGAGCAGCATGCACATAAGTATACTGCGGTTTAATTCAGCTTGATTTATTCAAGTTAATTTCATACATCCAGCAAGCCTGCACAAAATAACGACAGATTTTTGCTTCTGTGCCATATGTGCTGCAAAAATTCTACAAGTACTCTCCTTTCACTAATCTTGTCAAGAGTTTCAATTTATTTCATGTGGCTATCTGCAATGTCTCTGTGGCTTCTGCTTTTTCTTCCTGAACTCCATTAAGCTTTATTATCCATTTTATTTCTGTACAATTTTATTCACAGCCTCTAATTACTCTTGCAGCTTCCAGGGGATTTGTGAACATTTTATTGTTGCATGGAAAGAAAAAAAAAATCAAATTATAGTAGTACAGAAAAAGCAAAATTTCAGTTTTCCTAGTCTACAGGCCATCAAAGCCACAACGAACTGTGGATGCTGTTTCCTTATGTATAATAAAAAATCATGGTAAAAGAAAACTCACTTTTCTTTCACCTTACAAGTTACAAGCTTACATATTTCCCCTCCCTCCATAACAAACCAGCACTTGATAGTTTATTTGACATGTTTCAAATCACACTAAAATGTGCCGTGGTTGTTGCAATTCTCTCCCTTGAGCTGACAAATAAAGCACATCAACCTTTTCAATTTGAATCTGTGTCGAATGGAGCTCAGTCCATTCCACCAATTTATCCTAAATTTAAGTCACACAATCTAGTCCTTCTTCCTCCTTTGGAGTTTCAGTTATACGTTTTGTTTTTGTTGGGCTCCGTCTTCCATGTTAACGTGTTTGTATTCAGGGTCTCCACGACAGTCAGCAGAGAATCAGAAGTTGCCCTCAAGTCTCAGTTTTCCTTTCCAAACTCCTTGCTGCATTTGCATAAAAATGCAGTGTGTGCAGTGTCACCGTTTCATGTTTACCAGCCACCAATAACACAGTCCATCAAGTACACACTGCTTACTGCTGGTCTTAATTTCATTACAAATGTCTTTTGCATTTGACAAAAGGGCTCTCACATTTACACCCCTACTCTAATTGTTTTGCTATGCTTTAAACCTTTCAGGATGTTGTTACTACGCACCATCTTCAAGTCATCCTGGATCAATAAACTGAGCTCTTCTGGCCCTTTTTACCAGTTTGGGTCATGTAACAACTCCCTCCATGGCTTAGTCTACGACGTTACCAAACCTTATTAACAAACAGTTCCTTTATACAACTAATCTACACTCTGCCTGGTGAATGATCAAGCAGAGCAACTACACATTACAGCGCCATAACCAGATATCTGAATATTCTCTTTCTGAACTTGGATAAGTTGGATATTTTTTCAGTTTATTAGAGAAAATATAACCAATACTGGTTCTGTGGCAGTAAACTATTTACCAGCATAATGAAGAAACAAGACTATGGCAACATTGTGAAATTTCTCGTATCAAATATCCAGGAGTTTGTTTCAGATACTCAGTACACAATTTGGTCACTAGGACTTATGAGGAATTAATGTAGAAGTTGAAGTCTGGCTCTGACTTTAGCAGATGGAAAATGAAATGAAAGGAACTAGATCAGAAAATAAAAATGCTGATTTTTCAGTCATTCAGAACAAGATGTCAATGAAACCGATCAATAAACGTTGATCCAACAGCTGACTTATTCAATACATTGTTCAGGTCAGGTAATCCACCTTCCACCATGCTCAGACCAAATATACAATGAGAAATACTTAGAACAAAATGGTCAAGAGCAAACTGAGAAAACACGCCAGATATATGAGTAAATATAGTAAAGGTATAGCAACTCAGTAAATGGCGGAAAATACTTTAATATAAAACAAACAAAACCTTTATAAAATTTTTGGTTTTAGAGATTTACAAACAGTCCAAGAGGGGTGGAGATTTTAAGAAAAAAAGTAGAATGTATGGAGATTAAATGGATTTACACTCTTGCAGCAAATACAGGAAAGGGACTTAATGGGAATGTGCCCTTAAGACCAGGCCTTAGGTCTAGGGGTTTACGACGTTAATTAGATGATTAGTAAATTAATCAATTATGCTGATTGCTATCTATATAACTGCTGTGGTTTCAAATGTATGTTAGATCTGAAGAAGCAACAGGAGTTGTGAAAGTGCTCATCTTTGTTTTGTTTGTTTTATATTAAAGTATTTTTTTGTCATTTAATGAGTTGCTATACATTTACTAAGATTATGAAAGAAGTGTCTACTGGTAGAACCAGCATGTGGGATTTACAATACAAGTGCCTGTGGGGACGCAAAAGCATACATTTTTCTCCAGTCAGAGGCTTAACACATATAAACTGTGATGGCTGTTGGAAAACAGTGGTGAGTGTAATGCCGCCAGGGTATCACAACCTGATCTAATTTAAAAAATGCAAACACTAGTAAATTTGATAATGCTAATTGCTGAAAATAATAACTAGAAAGTGGCAATATAAAACTGAAGCAATAATAAGAAACAGACAAATAAGATTTAGAACAGAGAAACCAGAATTGCAAGCAATCCTCAGCATAATTTTCCATTTTGATAGTTGCTGTGGTACACATGTATGCAACCAATAAAGTCAGCCAGGAACACAACAGACATCAGCAGTCATGGTAATCTGTAGCTCTACTTGGTTTAGGTTGCTGGAAATGTTTTTGTGCTTTCTGTATATTATCCATTACATCCCATGTGAATTGAAATCCAGATATTTTTCAACTTTCTAATGTCCATATTAAGGCAAATAAGTGATGCACTAGAGTAGGGTTTCTCTCCCAAACCGGAAAAAAAAATGCAAGAGCCAAGGAATAAAAATATTCTTGTTTTAAAGTTCCATTTCCATCCAGAATGACATCACAGTACAAGGACAAAATGACTGACCAACAACTGGCTAAGCTCCTGGTGTCATTCAAAGGGGATCCAGTATGTCTGCCTGGGATGACATGATCGACAGACCACTTTGCTTTGCCAGAGATGGCCTGCACCTATCGCCCTTAGGATTCCGGATAATGGCTAAGGCTCTTACCACACCTACAGTGCCCTTTTTAGGCAAGGTTCAAATGAGAAATTCACCACCTTAACAGGTACAAGCAAGCAAAACCTGAGGGTAATGCTACTCAATGCTAGAAGTCTAAACCTCAAAATGCACTCACTCGAGGCACTCCTTAAAATGGAGAACATTGACATCTGTGCAGTGACAGAGACCTGGTTCAAGGCTCCAGAGAGTACTCCTGCATTACCAGGCTATAATTCATACCACACCGTTTGGCCACCTAACCTGGGCCAAAACACTAAAGGCAGACGTGTGTCCGTATTCATTAAGGATATTCACACCTCCAGGCTAGTTGCTCTGCATAATGTATCAGAGATTATCAAGTGCAACTAACTCTGGGCAAGACCGCAATCCAAACTGTAGCTTGCTACAGATCCCCCACCATGCCCCAGGACTCCCACTCCTCATTTCTTGATACAATGTAAAATATTAGGGTACAACCCAACACCCTAATAATGGGCGATTTCAACTACCCCACCATTAACTGGAACTACTCAAGTACCAACTCTTTTGCTCAATGTTTTCTGGAATTCATAAATTCCAATGCCTTGGATCAATTTATCCACACCCCCACCAGGGGCAGCAATATCCTAGACCTGGTCATTACCAACATGGGCGACCGGTGTTCCACACCAGAGGTCAATTCTTCATTGGTCAGATCTGACCACAAGCTAATCACCCTAGACATCCACATCCCGCCCCTACCCCCCATTAGGGAAACCACTGTAAAAAAATTTCTCCAAAGCCAAGTTCACGCTTTTTAAGACAGAAGTGGCAAACTTCACAACACCCATACAGATGGACAATAGAGGTAAGACGGTTGAATCCTACACAAATGCACTTTATAAGCACTTGCACGAGTGCAGGGATCGTGCTATCCCTAACAGAACCAAGATGCTATCCTCCAAAAAAAGGAAGCCAATCTGGTGGTCCCCTGCCATAAACAAACTCTACAATAGAAGAAAGAAACTATTGCAAAAAAGAGTAAAATCCCATGACTGGAGGAACTCCCTGATCAGCCTTAGTAAGAAGCCGAGATCCCTCAAAATCCTCCAAAGCTAGTTACAAAAACAAAATCATCACTGATTCTAAAGACAGCCACAAAACATTTGATAGCTATGTCAAGAATCTCAATGGCAACACTCAGATCTGCTGTGAGTTACAGCACAATGGCACTAAATACAGAAACAACTGATATTGCCAATATCCTGGTACATAGGTTCAGTGCTAACTTTACCCCCCTCTCACCCCCTAAAAGGCCCATCTCTATACCAGAAGAATGCAAAGTTCCAGTAATCACGGCTGCACAGGTAAAAACCACACTCTCCAAAACCAAGAACACAGCATCTGGACCTGACAACATCCCAGGCTGCTTTCTACATGAACTACAGAATGTTCTGGCACCCCACCTAAGTACCATGTTCAATCATAGCCTCACATCAAGCTTTGTGCCCACTGAATGGCTCACAGCGACGGTTATCCCACTCCACAAAGGAGAGCCACCACGGACCCTGGGAACTACTGCCCCATTAACCTGATGAGCCTGGTCTGCAAGGCCATGGAACAGATCATCATGGAACTTATAAACAAGGCATTGGTAATCTCCAAACTCTGGACCCCACCCGGTTCGGGTTTGTAAAAGGCAGATCATGTCTCCTAAACCTGATAGACTTTTCTGAAGCAGTCACCAAAGCTGTAGACAAGGGTAAGGTGGGTCACACAGCCTATCTAGATCTTGCCAAGGCTTTCGACACCATCCCCCACTCTGGAATTATAGATAAACTCACTAAACTAGGTATAAATCCCTATGTCACAAGACGGGTTGCCAACTGGCTCACTGACAGAACCCACACTGTGAAAGCAACAGACTCCAGATTCGACTTCAGACCACTGACAAGTGGAGTACCACAGTGTTCAGTTCTGGGTCCTCTCCTGCTTGGTATCTACTTCTATGAAGTACAGGCTAACACAGAAGGTCTTTGGCTAATGAAGTTCGTAGATGACTGCAAACTATGAGCCATAATCAAAACTCCATAGGCGGTAGTATACTTAACACCGAAAGTGTGATAAGAGACCTTGGGACACAGGTGGACAGTAGTCTCTCCTTTGATAATCACATCGCCACAGTAGTCAGGAAATCCTTCTACATGGCACACCTCATCACAAAAGGTTTCTCATCCAGGAAAAAAAGAGGTCAATGTTCCCGTCTACTCGTCACTCATTAGACCCATTACAGAGTACAACGCCCCTTTTGGTATGTACCTCACAAGACATCTACAACAACTGGAAAGGCCACAGAAATACCTCACAAAGAGGATTACAGGCCTCAAACAGATGCCCTACGCAGACAGTCTCAAAAAACTCCAGCTTTACTCTTGTCGCATATCAACTACTCAGAAGCGATCTCTGCCTAACATACAAAGCTATGTCAAACTCAGAGCTGTTGGACATGCTCCACTTAAAGAAATCCCAATCCATCCAAGCTACATGCTCTACAGACCTATACCTTGTCACCACAATAAACAGAACATGCTGGAGGGATAGATTTCTGTCCCAGAGACTTCCCATACTCTAAAACAAGCTACCTATCTATATCAAACAAAGCTCCTTATTAGCACTCTTAAAGAAAAATCTTGATGATTGGATGGGAAATAGGAAATTCACCCCAGGGATCACTTCTGTGGCTCTGCTCGACAGGGGCACAGGAAAATAATTTTCTTGGGTGGCAAAAGCCAGGGTACCTTTTTGGCTAGGCTTATACAGGCCGTAGCCTGCTACCTACCTATGAACCTATTTGAAAGTGCTTGCTAGATGAATGCATGCTGCTTATTTGTTGCAAACCATAAGTAAGAAATCCAATGGCCAAAAATCAAGAAATTGTGTGTGTGTGTGTGCGCGCAAGCATTTGCATATGTATGTGTGTTTTTTATTATGTTGTTTTTTTATAGTTTGTGAACATGTTCTTGTTTCTCATTTTGTATAATATGTGTGCTTTTAACAGATAAGGAGGATCTAGTGAATATACTTTGGAATGAGGATTTACATCTGTACTCGTTTAAAACAATGTTTTGAAATCTGTGCAACAACAACAATGATGGTGCACAAGTCTCTCATCCTTTTCTCTAGTAATGTCCAATTTGTAAATAACTGCAGAGCTAGACTGCATGTGTGTAATTATACAAATACAAAAGGTAATAAATGGGAAAGTTAAAAGAATGTACCAATGATGAAATGTATAACATTTTACAGTCAGCTGATAGATATAAAATACTAAGTTTCTTATTTTATGATATTCTCACAGAACAGCATATTACTGTAGTACTAGTCAGACTGCATATTATATGCTGCCTCATTATATTCAATATATTTAAGCACTACACTACACCACAATATATATAAGCATACTATTTCGCTATATGACATGTACTGAATTAAAGACTGTACACTGGTATTTATCAATCTCTATACAAAATTAATTTAGTGTTATTGTAGTACGTTGGTCCTGTTGTACACTGTACTATGGGTCACCTAAATCAGCCAGTCACTGACTGGGTCTGATCATGTTTTGTATAAGACTGTGGAAAACCTAAACAAGACTTCACAACTTCTGATGTCTGAAATTTGCTGCTTAGCTATTGTTGTTTAAAACATTAGCTTCAACAGGCGGCTGTTCCTTGCCACAGTTTCTCTGCAGTGTTAATCTTTGCCAGCAGCGCCTAAACACTCGCAGGAAGGTAAAAAAACATGTCAACCGCATTGCCATATCTCTTTGAAGTTTTCCATAGGCATGTGTGGTGAAAGACAATGATTCAGATTTATATTTTCCCCAGGATTCACAAATGTAAGCTAACAATTTAAAGAACCAGCTTAGTGTCATATTCCTCAAGAAAAATGCAATGATTGTACCCCAAGTACAGATAAGCAAGATATATATTCCCATGCCCATTAAAAAATAAGCGTCTTTATTGTGTTCATATATTCAGAATAAGAATGGGAAGACATGAGGACATAATAGAGCTGTTTTAAAGACGTGAGCAGTTTCTCTGTTTTCTCTCTCCTTTGTGGTTTCTCTTTTTTTTTTTGTTAAGGTTTCTGGCAGTACTGTCAGTTTGGCCATTAAAGTATTTTCTTGTGCTTGGGCTTTTTTTCTATGGGGAACATAGACATATGGATCACATTCACATTGCCGAAAGTACAGTTCTCCGATCCACACTTTGCCGAGACCATAACTCGAAAGTGAAACGGCACTTTGCAAAATGGAAAAGAGTTAAACCACATTAACTAATTTTTAAGGGTGTGCACACTTATGCAACCAGCTTATTGTACGTTTTTTATTTTTTTATATTTTTCCCCTAACAGATTTGTTTGTTTTTCAACTGAATTGTACAGTTTATAGGTCACATTAAAGGTGGGAAAAGTTTTGAAATAATTTATTGTGGTCGCAATTTTTTATATCACAAAAAAACTGGCATTTTAACGGGTGAATAAACT
This sequence comes from Protopterus annectens, assembly GCF_019279795.1. Classification (NCBI taxonomy): domain Eukaryota; kingdom Metazoa; phylum Chordata; order Ceratodontiformes; family Protopteridae; genus Protopterus; species Protopterus annectens. The sequence continues at coordinate 149,460,842 of NC_056746.1, forward strand.
TTTTATATCCACTGTGTGTGTGTGTGTGTGTGTGTGTGTGTGTGTGTGTGTGTGTGTGTGTATATATATATATATACATATATATATATCTATACACACACACATATATATATATATATATATATGTATGTATATATAAATATATATATGGGTTCCTATCACTAAACCGAGCATGAAGCATGAAGAATGTCATAGACACAAAATACAGAGCGAGTCTGACTCTGGATTATTTGCCAGGCTTAAAATGGCCCTTCAGGGCAATTAGCCTAGTATCCCAACTATGAACCTATTACTATTCTGATGAATCCTACATTCATTAAAATGTCTTTGCTAAAAACCTCAATTCCTCTTGTATTTTGACGCGTCACTGGTCCTATTTCATCTACTAAAGGTTTAACAAGGGGTTTATGCAGTAATCCTTTGATATTATGAAAGGGGTATCAAAGCTGCTTTCAAGTAATGTAAGCCAAATGACAAGCTGCTACTGACAGCACTTGGGTTACTGCTATTTTCTGTTTGCTTTTATTTTTGACTAACACTATTCTGTCCTTTGTAATTTATTAATCTTTGCTTTCTGAAACCCTTACGCTTAGCCAGACTATCTCCACTGAGTACAATTTTTAGTTTTACTGTCTGAAAGACACCCAAACCGACTGTTAAAGTACACACACAGATATATATATATATATATATATATAGGATAACTCGAAACCTGAAGAAAACGAACAAGGTTGTAAAGAACCAGAAATGGACCTTAAATTAGCACTTTCGTCCCAATTTCATTAACTGCAGTACTTCATCAGCAAAACAATACAGATCCAAGCAGATATATTTAAACCAAATTTGGCATGTAACAAAAAAAAATAAAAATAAAATAAAATTCCATGAAATCAACCAACGAAAAACATACTGAAGACTGCTGCTTACATCATTTCCTATTAAACACGTAGTAAATAAATCACAACTTTAATATTAAAAAATACTTAGCTTTATAAGATAAACAAGTAAACATATAAAATAAAATAGGAAAACTAATAAAAACACTACTACAAAGAACTGGCTCACACACTGTGTCTGAAATATGAAATTCAATGAATAAAAGGTAGACGAAGACACAGAAATGGCTGCTATATCCAGTTTAAAAGCTTTTACTTCAGTGCACAAATAGTAACACAAGCGCTTTCACCAAACAGGCATCATCAGGTGTATCAAAAAACACTAACAAATTCACACCCTTTATACAAACTAAAAATCACATGACATGTTTAAAAATCACATGATACCATCATTGTTGACAGCCAGGTGTGGACTTTCAATATACTTCTCATATATCAATGTGAATTTGCATATAGAATAATCCACAGAGAAATAAACAAATAAATAAATTTGAAAGTAGATATTGTTCTGAAAAGGGTAAAAATGCAATATGGAAAGTGTAAGTTCTGTTATGTATTCCTATACTTTCCTCACATCCTAATTTTTAATAAAAAAACACTATGCAAGGAATAACCTTCCCTGAGACACCCTATGGAAAATGTTGAAAGTTACACCTACGCTGCAGCTTATTTGGCCGAGATGAAACAACTACTTGTCATTATGACTCAAGGCTTACTGCTAACAGAGATGGCAAGTTTAGCACACCATTGTAAGGATATCGGGCAGTATAAGACGGATGATTTTTACTTTGATTAGATAACTAACTCATACAGAAACATGATATCGTGATCAGTTTTCTTAAGGAAGCTCAATCAATGAAGAGCTTTGAAAGATTCTCCCTGCAAAGAAGAAAGAAAGATGTGATCTGAATTTTCTTTCCATACATAAATTTTGTGAAATAGAGTATCTGTCAAAAATCAAACGCCATATACGAACGAAAGAAGGAGGCATCAACCTAACAAATATGCATACTCATGACTATGATTGGCTGAAATGGACTACTGTTGAACCTCATTGGTTGTCGTTTTCAGCCAATCTGCATACTAGGTAAGAAACGCCCCCACAAACAGCTTATGGGTGTGACAACAATATGGAATTCCTATTGGTTTTATAAGTTCAAATGAGTTGGGAAAATTAGAAGAGATATTGGTTAATCAAAAATGCACAAGCTGGTATCGGTCAATTAAGTGTTAAAACTTTTTATAAAAGTAAAGGATGTCCCGTCTTTTATTATGATCTGATGAAGAGTAAATCGAAAGCGCTTATCGTTTGTGCGCACCCAGGGACTTTTATTCTCTTGTTTTTAAACTGGAATCATTAAATTTATTTTAAAACGGACATCGGATGCATTTTTTGAACCAGTTCATCAGCAACATTGTCTAAATCATTGGATATTTAGCGTTAGCCTTGGTGATTCATCTGTCGTAGTTTGTGTTGAAGATCCTGGAGTAGGTCTCGGCACCGGCAATCCCATTACCATCGGCTCCACCAGTGCCTGCTCTGAAACCGCAGGTTGGGTCGGAGGAGGAATCGAGGTAGAAAGGGGTAGGTACTTTCAGTTCCGAGGCCCTGAGGGTCGTTTCAGATAAAATTTTTGCCAGTGCCAGTGTCATTAGCAGTCTCTGCACCACACAATCCACATCAAAATCGGAGAGGCTCCTAGAGGATCTGGACGATGGAGCTGGAAAAGCTGATACTTGTAGTAGTGGCGATCTCAAGGTAGGAGTACCGGCTCCAATGCAGGGGACCGGCTCTGTACTTGCATAACCAATGGCTCCGAAATCAGTGGAGCCAAGGTTGAGGGTCTCTCGGATCCGATTACTTTACTTACTGTCGGAGACATTCTCGTGCCTTTTTCAATGGCTCCGACTCTTCTGAAGTAGAGGATCTCTTGGAGGATTCTGACTTGTCCAATAATGGTGAATTAGCCTTTTCTTGAGTTCTTTGACCTTTCTCAATGGCTTCTGCAAATGAAGACTTTACCAAGCCTTTTAAAATTAACTTATTTTTTTCTTTCGTGGAGGACTCTTGCGCAGAAAGAATGACATTTAGCACAAGAGTCCTGCAAATGGATTTCTTCCAAGCAATACACACACAGTGTTGTCCATAGGTTAAGGACATTTTTTGCCCACACTTTGGGCATTTTTTAAAACCCAAATGTTTAGACTCTTTTGTTGGTTTTGGCATTTTAAGTTTTAAAGTAATCAAAATACAGCTCTTTAACTTAAACAAGCCCAATAAACTAGATATGAACCGAAGGCAGAAAACACACACACACACACACACACACACACACACACACACACACACACACACACACACACACACACACACACACACATACACAGTCAATAACAAAACCTTCGGACTTAACTGTGAATAATTTTAACTACAGAAAATGAAGGAGATCGCAACACACACACACACACAAATATATATATATATATATATATATATATATATATATATATATATATATAGGGGTTCACTTTATAATCTCGAAATACTGAAATATCGAATTTCAGTATTTCAAGACTATAAAGCCGAACTTCCAAAATAGCAAAACTTCATAACTGAGAATCCGGAAATGTCGAATCCGCGGTTGTGGTGGTGACGTGGGATGTACTGTGTTCCTGATGTACTTTGTTGTGTGTGGATATGGCTGGAGATTAAGGCAAGTGAATATATTTTTTAAGGGTTCTGGGTAGGGATTTTAGTGTATGTGAGTGTGTTCAGAAGTTTTAGGTTGGGTTAGGGTAGGTAGGCAAGAGTATGAGTGTGTAAGTGTTGAAAGTGGTGGTGTTTGTACATAGTGATGTGTGTGCGAGGGGACTATAGAGTATGCAGTGGTGAGTTTACTGTCTTTTTCTGTTTGGTGCGACCTCAGAGTTAGTATATATAATTAGTGGCGGTGTGGGGGCACAGCTCCCTCCACATGGGGGCTTGCCCCCTGCTTATATGTAGAATAGGTTTGTGCATTTGTATCGTTGTGTATGTTTTGTTTGTTTGTTGTACTGTGGGGAGGATGGTGTGTGTGTTGTGTGGTGTATGGTGTTTATGTTCGAGATTTTGAATTTCTCGCTTTTGGGGTTTCAGTGTTTTGGTTTTTCGGCTTTATAGTCTCGAGATACTGAAATTCGATATTTCAGTATTTCGAGATTATAAAGTGAATCCATATATAAAACCATGCTAACCAATAACTAACTGCAAGCTATAGAAGTAAAAAAACTATGCTACCAACTTTTAAATTAGAAAAGAGGGTATTAAATTTGTTAACTACGTGGGATAGGGGAAGAGAAGGCCCACTAAACCATCTAAGAGAGAGCTAGAACTCTTATTTTACACTAAGTAACTGGAAAAATAGCAAGGAACTACACTCTCTTTAGCACAACGAAAAAAAAAAACAGCAATAACTACTGCTATAAACTAAGTATCCTTGAAGAGAAGACTAACAAATCATTTTTCACTTAGTCTGAGCTAGGAGAAAAATGCCCGATCTGTTTCAACGGCAAACGAGAGCTGGGTACGACATTAGAGCATCATGGGACAGGGAATTAGCCTCCAACTAGTTGAAGCCCTCCAGCTTGTAAAGTACGGCCGAGTAAGAGCCGAGGATTGGCTCCGAACCCATCAGTTAAGAATGAATGCGATATAGGACAACTTCACATCAACTGTTTAATAACTTGAACCACATCCAAATATTTCTCATCATTAGTAGTCATCTGGCTAGCTCTAATTAGCTGACCTTGAAAAATATTAAATCATATGATTTGGATGATAACTATAAAAATGCAAATAATTGTTTCTGAAAGTCTCCTTCTTGTAAGTAGTCTTTGATAAGTTTTTCATTGGTTGATTTAATGGAATTTTATTGGTTGTTTTTTTTTTTATGCTCCAAATTGGATTTAAATATATCTGCTTGGATCTGTATTGTTATTCTGAAGAAGTTCCCTGATTAATAAAATTGGGAAAGAAAGTGCTAAATTAAAGTCTATTTCTGTTTTTTTACCACCTTGTTCATTTGCCACAGGTTTTGAGTTTTGTACCTGGTTGTGGGTGGTTTTGCATTCATTAATATATATATATATATATATATATATATATATATATATATATATATATATATATGTGTGTGTGTATGGAAATATAGAGAGAGGGAGACATGCACACACACACACACACACACACACACACACACACACACACACACACACACACACACACACACACACACACAGTGTGGGTTGTGCAGAAATTATCTGCATGTGCTTCCCATTAGACCACAAATGCAAAACCACAAAGGTCTAACTAAAGCAATTACTGGTAAATACTCCCCAACCCCTCCCTGTTTATTATTGCTTAACTATAGTATATATTACTATCTCATATAACTCTTTTTGTGCCTCCAGCCTAGATAGTGGCTGAAAAATGTCAAATATTGACAGTTCAAGTATATGCTTTTTTTCAACCACACATACCTAGTCAAGTGCATGAAAAAAGAAGGTATGTACTCACCATAACGCTCCATCTGTGTTGTCCATTTTCATTCTTCCTCAACATGTGGGTTTGGATCCAATCCTTGGATCTGACTCAGCCACTTTTTAGAGCTCATGGCCTACGCCAAACTCTCAAGCACCTCCCTTACCCATAATGCTATGGTCCCCCCTCCATACCTCAGATCTTGTTTCCTGCTCTTTATTTCTAAACAACCATGTATAAATGAGAAACCATTATCTGGAGCTCAAAAAAGCGTAACATTGTCTCCTCTGGTTTCCTTCTCTTCTTCCAGAAGTAAAAAAAAACACGACAAAAGGTAGGGGAATGGAGGAGGGAGTTGAGGAAGAATGAAAATGGACAACACAGATGGAACGTTACGGTGAGTACATAACTTCTTATCTGATGATGTCTATTTTCATTCATTCCTTAACATGTGGGACAGAGTCTCCAGTTACCTGAACCCCAGGTGGACTCTAAGAAAGGATAGTCCTTAGTACTGTTGAGTTGAAGGGTGCTCTTTCCCTAGATACTAGATCAACTTTGTAATGAGCAATACAAGTATGAGGATTAGCCCAAGTGGCTGCAGCATAAATATCATCCATGGAGTATCTGGACAGAAATACTGAAGAGGTTGCCATGGATCTGGATGAATGAGCTCTCAAAGGTTTTGGTAGGGACAAACCCAACTTACTATAAACAACAGAAATACAATCAGTTAACTAATTGGCCAATGTTATTTTGGTAACAGGCTTACCACATCTCAAATCTGAAAGACATAAATAACCGATCTGGTTTTCTGACTTTTGTCAGTTCTATGCAGATAGAAATGTAATTGTCTATGAACATCCAATAAATACAAAAGTATTCCTCTTTATGAAACTGGGGAATAAAACTGGAAGGTTAATAGATTGCTATATGTTGGATCCTGGCACCACCTTAGGAAGAAAGGATGGGTTAGTTCGTAGAGACACCCTGTCTTTATGGAAAGCCAAATAAGGAGGTTGGATGTATAAGACAGTTGCAGTTCTGAAATACTTTTAGCTGATGTAATAGCTACCAAAAGTATCATTTTCCAGGTTAAAATCTTTAGTTCACATTTAGCAGCTGGTTCAAATGGTGATAGAGTTAAGGCTTGCAAGACTAATGTCAAATCCCACAGTAGGTTAGGATCTTTAATGGGGGTTTCAGCAAGAGGATTCCCTTTAATAAAAACCTTACATAATTGCAATGAAGCTAAAGAAGAATTGTCAACTCCAACATAAAAATTTGAAACAGTAGCCAATTGTACTTTTAACTATTGAACTAGCCCCTTCAATAAAAATACCAGCCAAAAATTCAAGAACCTTAGGAAATGGTGCTGAAAAGGGGTCGATGTCCTCCTCCTGAGCCCAAATAACAAACCATTTTAATTTACTTTTGTAAATCTTTCTAGTGAAAGGTTTATTGGAAAACAATAGTATGTGACATGCAAGGAAAGACAGCCTGGATTGTCTAGCTATCAATGGAATTGGAGAAACCATAGTCAACTTTAGGCCCAAAATGTCCAGATGAATCATGTCTGTCAGGTGAGACAGAAGATCTGGACTTGGATCCAAGAGCCACGGCGGATGAATCAGGAGAAGCCAGAGGAAGGGGAACCAAATCTGATGAGGTCAATAAGGGTCAATGATGACTACTGTGATCTTCAATCAAGATACTTTCTGAAGAAATTTAAGGATCAGGGAAGCTCAGAGGTAAGCATAAAGTAGGCCAGGGGGCCAATCATGGTTAACAACATTACTCGGTGACTCACCCGGTGCAGGTATCAGGGCAAAATATCTGCTGACCTTATTGCCCAGGGGAGAAGCAAAAAGATTGTAGCATAGATGGCACAACTGAAAGAATATATTTTCTGTGATTTCCTTGTTGACAGACCACTCATGAAGCAATAGGATGGATCTGCTCAGCTTGTCTGCTATTACACTGGATCTCCCTGGAATGTGTGTTGTCATCAGAAATTGAGAGGAAGAAATGACCCACTGCCACACTCTCATGGCTTCTCAACATAAGGGGTGAGATCTGATTCCTCACTGTTTGTTGATACCAGACTGCTGTCATAGTGCCTGAGTGAATTGCAATAGTCCTTGAAGGGAGAGTGTCTTGAAAGGCCTGCAATGCTAGGAGGACTTCTCTCTTTTCTATGACACTGTTTTATATTTTTTGGCCTCTTCTGGGGACCTTGGACTGTCTTTCCCAAGAAATGCCCCCCACCCACCCAAAAGTACAGTTTTGTACCTACCATAAATGTAGATGTTCGAGTGCTAATACAGCTGCAGTCATAACAGATGGGTTCTCCTGCCATCAGGCGGGTCCTCGGTCGGCCAAATTCCAAAGTCTAGGTCCGGCGTCAGTTGTCATCGCTTCTTCCCTGACGTCAGTGCGACAGGGGTATAAAAGAACCAGCCGATGCCATTTTCTTCAGTTTTTCTTGCCCCAGATGTCAGGTGCCCCCAGAAGGAAGGCAATACATAAAATTATGAAGTAATGCAATGCAATATAATCAAAAAACAGTAGTTGCAAGCAAATACACCATAAAAGAATACCCCTAGAGGGGAAGGAGGGAGGGAAACCTAGACTGCAGCTGTATTAGCACTCGAACATCTACATTTATGGTAGGTACAAAACTGTACTATGTTCATCGTGCATACAGCTGCAGTCATAACAGATGGGTAGAATCCCAAAGCTAAAAAGGGGTGGTAGGCACTAGGTGGAACTAGGAGGAGCCAAAATGCCCTGCAAGACTGCAGTGGCAAAGCCTGCTCTAGATTTGGAGTATAATGGTAGGTTGTAGTGTTTGGAGAAGGTATGCACAGAACTCCAAGTGGCTGCTTCCAAGATATCCTTGGTAGGAACTCCTCTGAGGAAGGCTGCAGAGGTGGCTGTGGCCCTGGTGGAATGAGTTCTAATGCCTGTAGGAACAGTTTTGCCATGAAAGGAATAGCAAAAGCGTATGCAGTGGGCTATCCATTTTGAGATTGTTTGCTTGGAAATTGGCTTTCCTGGAGCTCCTACCGCATAGGCCACAAAGAGCTGTTCTGATTTTCTGAAAGGCTTTGTTCTGTCCAAATAATAACGCAGTTGTCTGTGGATGTCCAAGGAATGTAGTAATCTCTCCCCTTTGCTTTGAGGATTGGGATAAAAAGTAGGTAAATGTATGGCCTGATTTAAAGCTACCCTGGATACCACTTTAGGCATAAAGGACGGGTTGGTTCGTAATGAAACTCTGTCCTGATGGAAGATGATAAAAGGCTGGACAGCCATGAGGGCCTGTAGTTCTGAAACTCTACGAGCTGAAGTGATAGCCAGAAGGAAAGCTGTTTTCCAGGACAAATATTGCAAATCTGATGAAGCAGCTGGCTCAAAAGGAGGCAAAGTCAGTTTTTCCAGAATGAAATTTAGATCCCAAGCAGGTATTGGTTGTTTCCTTGGAGGTCTTAAATTCTTAGCCCCTCTGAGGAACTGTCTTAAAGAGGGTGAGAGAATAAAGGAGGATCAGTGTTGTATTCTGCAGAAATGGCTGAGGCATGGATTTTGATGGAGGAGAACGAAAGTCCACTGCTTAGTAGTTCAGCCAAATATTGTAGTATTTGAGGTAAATTCAGTTTTCCAGGGTTCTGGCCCTTTTTCTCATTCCAGACACAAAAACGTTTCCATTTTGCAGAGTAAGCTTTTCTAGTTGATGGCCTTCTGGCCTCCAAAATGACATCCTGCACCTCCTTGGAGAGTACGGCCTGCTGTGATGCTAAGGAATCTTCCATGCGGCTAGATTGAGTGTTTTTAGCTGACTGTGAAGAGTTTTGAAGCTGTGCTGAGTCAGAAGAAGAGGCATTAGAGGCAGGGTCCATGGAGGGGAATGAGTCAGGCTCCTCAGGAGTGGGTACCAGTGTTGCCTTGGCCAGTCCGGAGCAATGAGGATCATCTTTGGTCTGTCTGCTCTGGTCTTCAATAGGACTTTGGGCAGCAGAGGAAGAGGTGGGAAGGTATAAACCGTCATTGATGTCCAGCTGAAAGAGAGAGCGCCCACTCTCCAGGCCTTTGGGTGGAAGGTCCTCGAGCAGAATTTTGTCAATTGATGATTTTTGTGGGAGGCAAAGAGATCTATGTCTGGCCTTCCCCATTCTTGGATTATTTCTGTAAAAACTTTTGGATGCAACATCCATTCGTGTGGATCTGTCATATTCCTGCTTAGGTTGTCTGCCAGCGTGTTTTCCTTGCCTGGCAAGTACTGTGCTTGTAGTTCCATTTGTAAGTCCATGGCCATGTTCCAAAGTGATATGGCCAGTCTGCATAGCGGATAGGAATGTGTTCCTCCCTGCTTGTTTATGTACCACATAACTGTGGTGTTGTCCGTTCTTATCAATAGTTGACCTGGTTGTAGAAGGTCCTTGAAAGCTATAATAGCATTTATTACTGCTAGCATTTCTTTTTGATTGATGTGAAGATGCTTTTCTTTTTGGGACCATTTGCCCTGAATGCACTGGTCTGTCATGTGCGCCCCCCAGGCGTAGTCCGAGGCGTCTGTTGTGATGACTTGATTTGCTTGAGGCTTGCTGAATGGAAGACCTGTGTTTGCTTGACATGCTTGAGCCCACCACAGAAATTCCTTTTGCAGACATGGAAGTAGTGGTATTATTGTTTCCAAACTGTGGCTGTGTTGAGACCATATGTTTTAGGTACCATTGTAGTTTTCTCATATGCAGCTTTGCACATGGGATTAGCAAGATGCAAGATGCCATGAACCCCAGAGCCTGCAGGATTTTCCTTGCAGTCAGCCTGGTGCAATTTGCCAGTGTTTTGAAATATTGAATTAGTTGCCCCTGCTTCTCTGGCGTGAGGTAGGCCATCTGGGTGTTTGTGTCCAAATTGGCACCCAGGAAAATTATATTTCGAGAGGGTATTAGCCTTGATTTCTCTTTGTTGACTGTGTATCCCAGAGAGTTTAATAACATTATTACATAAGCCAGATGTTTCAGAAGAATGTCTTGCTGTCCGCTTGGATCAGGCAGTCGTCCAAATAAGGGTATATTTGTATCCCTTGAAGTCTGCAGTAGGCAATTACTGATGCCAGGCATTTTGTGAATACTCTGGGCGCAGTAGATAAGCCAAAGGGCAATGCAGAGAATTGATAATGGGTTGAACCTGCAAGAAATCTGAGGTATCTTCTGCAATTTTGTCTGATTGGGACATGCAGGTATGCCTCCTTGAGGTCCAATGTTACCAGCCAAGACTCCTTGCCCAGCATGGGAAGAAGTTGCTGTAGAGTGAGCATCTTGAATTTTGGTACGAGTAGGAATGTGTTTAGGATGGAAAGATCCAAAATAGGTCTCCAATCTTTTCCCTTCCTTGGCACCAGAAATAGCCTGGAATAAAAACCTTGACCTTGTTCGTGTGTTGAATAGCTTTCATGTTTATAAGATCTGAAATTTGCTTTTGTGCCTCTGCCCTTTGATTGTGTGGCAGTTTTGGCATGGCCCTCATTTTTGGAAGGGTATGAAAGTGGAATTTGTAGCCTCTGTTTATAATGTCCAGGATCCATTTGTCCTTTGTGACAACATGCCAATTTTTTGAGAATAGTGCCAGCTTTCCTCCTAAGGGGGCTGCCATTTGAGACCTGGTTGGCCTGCAAAGGGGAAAGTCATTGGGTTTGCTTTCTGAAAGATTGTGAGTTGTCCCCACCACCTCTTTGTGTAGGAGCTTGCCATTGTCTGCCTCTGTACGATCCTTGTGGTTGTCCTCTACCCCTCGGGCGCCTGTATCTGCCTCTTTGGGGTCTGTCCGTGGCAGGAAAGGACCAGTTTTTGGAAGGCCAATTTCTACTAAAACGTGGTGGTTGAACCTGCAGAAATTCTTTCACAGTTTGCATTGATTTAGCTTTTTCCTCCATTTTTCGTAATACTTCCTCAGCATTTGCCCCAAATAGTACATCCTTTTGAAGGGGGGCGTCTAGTAATTTAGCTTTGACATGATCAGGCAAGGTTTGTTCCTTGAGCCAAGCATGCCTGTGTATGACTGAGCCTGTAACAGCAGCTCTACATGAGGCCTCTAGAGCATCAAAACCACATTGTAAGGTATGTTTACCCACTTGTTCTGCACTATGCATCAAATCCTGCAACTCCTTCAAGTCTGGTTGTTCAGGTTGTGACATCTTACTTTTCAATTGAGATAACAGAAACTGTTGGTATTTTAGCATATGAAACTGACAGTTTAAGGCCCTCATGGTTAAGGTAGCCGAGGTATATACCTTTTTTCCCCAACTTTCTAAGGATCTGGAATCTCTCTCGGAAGGCAATGGATTTTTGGCAATGGAAGCCTTAACTCCCTTGGGTCCCTGTGAGATGGTTTCTAGGTCAGCAGCATGGCTTTTGTAAAGAAATTGGTGTGAGTCAGGAACCCTGTAGTACCTGTGAGGCTTAACTGGAGCTGGAGGTAGAGAGTCCGGGTTAAGGCAGGCCTCCGAGTAAACATCATCTAGGATGTCCAAGACAGGAGGTATAGCCAGAGGCCTGTGCTGGGGTAACAAAAGAAATTCCCTGAGCCTTTTCTTGGAATCTGAATAATCCTGGCCTTCCCAGTGGCAGTGTTCCCTTAAGGTATGCAAAGTTTCTCCAAATGAGAAATCCTCAGTGGGGGATACAGAAGGAATAGACTCCTCTGCATCAGAGTCTTCAAAAGGGGAGTAAGCCTATTCCTGAACATCAGAGTGGTCTGAAATAATGGATCCCTGATCAGAGGAGGGGGAATCTTCCTCCACTCTGGGCCTTTTGTCCGGAGGTGGCTGAGAACCCCTGATTAGAGTAATTAAATCCTCAGCCATTTTAAGCATCTGCCTCTTAGGCATGGGGCCTGGAGATGGGCCCTGTGTAACTGGTCTCTTAGGGTGCATGGTTGCTTTAGACTTGGTGAAAGCCTTGATGGAGAAAGAAGAGGAAGGTCTGAAGACACCTTGAGTGGAGGTGGACCTGTCCACATTCTGTGTTTCAACGCCAAGAGTGGCTTCGGTATCTGTAGTCGGGGTGTGGGCCGAGGAGCCTGCGACTGGTACAGGAGACACCGCCAAAGATGTGTCGTCGGTAGTCAGGGGCTGCGTAGGCGCCTCACTGAGAACCGGACCACGTGTAGTCGGCTTTGGCGTGGTGTTGGTAGAGGCCACGGACCTCGAGTGTCGGTCCTTGTCTTTGTGTTTTTTAGACAAAACCGGTGTCGGAGTATCTGACGACATGGTATAGTTAAATGCTTTCCCAAAAAAATGCTGGGCGAACTCCGCCCGACGCTTAATAGTGCGTTTGTTGAATGTAGCACAACAGTGACAGACCGAGACGTCATGGTCTGGGCCTAAACAAGGTATACAGAGGGAATGGAAATCCTTATGCGGTATTTGCTTCCCACAAGAAATACAATTATTAACTTTGTCTGACATCAGTCTGAGGCAAGAAAAGTTTCCCCAACGGGGTACTAAGCTTTTAAGAAGACTTCGGTTTTCCAAATTTTTCATAATCTCAGGAGCTGGCCGACCGGCACTTGTGAACTGCTTCTGCTTCGGGCACCGCGCGGCAAGAAAGACTGAAGAAAATGGCGTCGGCTGGTTCTTTTATACCCCTGTCGCACTGACGTCAGGGAAGAAGCGACGACAACCGAGGCCGGACCTAGACTTTGGAATTCGGCCGACCGAGGACCCGCCTGACGGCAGGAGAACCCATCTGTTATGACTGCAGCTGTATGCACGATGAACATCTGGGATGTGTCCATGGTTACTATGGCTTTGGGCTGAGGAACTAAGAATGGGTGACCTTGGGAAATTTGATCAGAGCAAATCCACCACCTGAGATATCTTTTGCATGAGTGAATTATTTTGAGCTGGGTGGACAAGGTCTGGTTTAGGATGGACCGCTAAGTTGCCAGGGTCCATCAAAGAATTCTCATATATCTCACCAATGGTACCAGAACTATGGTGGCAAACATCGACCCTAAAGCCTGCAGAATCAACTGGGCGGACAGTGAAAAGTTTTAAATTATCTTCCTGACTTGAAATAGTTATGTACTTACCATAACTTGGAATATGTGCTATCCAGTGTCATTAATCATCATGGATGGGTTTTGGATCCAACCTCGGATATGAGCTGGCAGAGAGAGCAACAGCTCCTCAGCTCGAGCTCCTCCCCTCCCGGGACTCCTGTCACCCATAATCTTCAGATCGAGTTTGCTAGATAAATATCAGGACAGTGACACTGTCTGCACCTAGGAAAGGAAAGTTGTGTAAAATCTTACCATAACCATAGATGTCCTTCTCTTCCATGTTGCAGTATTCTACATGTGGGTTTACCCTTCTTCCTTCCAGTTCGTCCGGCCAGGATTCCAAAGATTTTCAGTCCCTCTAGGTCCGTCAGACATCTGACGTGGCTGCAGGAACATGGGCCATAACAGTGACGTCTGCACTCACCAGCCCTTAGAACAGAGAAATCCCCAGTCGGAGCCAGTCCTAGTAGGGCATAGGCCATCCAGTAGAGCAAGTGCAACTGGACAAGAGGGGAAGGGGGAGGGAAAGAATACTGCAACATGGAAGAGAAGGACATCTATGGTTATTGTAAGATTTTACACAACTTTCCTAGGTCTTTCTATTCCAATGTTGCACTATTCTACATGTGGGTGAGTACCAAAGCTTACTGAGAGTTGGGTGGTGGTCTGGAAGAAGTTTCCCAAAATCCTTGAAGGATAGCCTTGGCAAACCCCGCCCCGGCCCTAGAGATGTGATCCAGCATGTAATGCTTGGTGAAACTGTGCACTGAGGACCAAGTAGCTGTCTAGTCCCTTAAAGAAGACTCCAGAAGAGGCCACAGCTCTGGTGGAGTGGGCTTTAATATTGCCCTGTAAGGTTTTCCCATGGTATGAGTAACAGAAGGAAATGGCCCTGGAAATCCAGGCCGAGATGGTCTGTTTGGACACTGGAGACAAACAGTTGGTCAGATTTACTAATTGTCTTGGTTTTGTGTAAACCTAAGCTGTCTGTGTACATCTAGGGAGCGAAGTATGCTCTCACTATCCCCCTTTGGATTGGGGAAAAAGGTGGGCAGGTGTATGGCCTGGTTTAGAGATAGTTCATTCACTACCTTGGGCGTGAAGGATGGGTTAGTTCTAAGAGTAACCCTGTCGAGATGGAAGACCAGAAAATGTGGTGTAGACATCAGAGCTTGCAGCTCTGAGACCCTCCTGGCTGAGGTCAGAGCCACCAATAAAACAGTTTTCCATGTAAAAAATTTTAGGGAGTCCGTATTTGCTGGCTCAAAGGGAGCTAGTATGACTTTTTCTAATACATAGTTAAGATCCCAGGGAGGAGGGGACATTTTTTTCTGGAGGTCTCAGGTGAAGTACCCCTTTTAGGAAGAGTTTTGCAGGAAGTCTGGATGCTAGGGGTGGATCCAGAGGGAGGCAGGCAGAAATTGCAGACAAGTGTGCTTTTAAAGATGAGTAGGTCAGGCCTGTCAGCAATAGTTCACAAAGGTAAGACAGGATAAGAGGGATGTCGCTTTCCAGAGGGTCCAACTATCTTATGTGACACTAAATATAAAACCTTTTCCACTTTAAGAAATAAGATTTTCTTGTGTTAGGTTTCCTAGCCTCCTGCAGGACATCGAGCACGTCCTCATTGTACAGGTGTCTAAAGGTGATCAGTATCCTATCAACCACAGGGTGAGGTGTAGGGGCTGCCACTGTGGGTGTATCTGTGATCCCTTCTGCTGTGCAAGCAGGTTCATGAGGGGGGCACAACCTGTGGTGATTGCCCTTGGACAAATGAAGGAGAAGGGGGAACTATTGCTGTCTTGGCCAGTAAGGAGTCACCAGCAAGATTTTTGGTCAGTCCTGCTGAATTTTCAGAGCTCCTTTTGAATCAAAGGGGGGAAGGAATACAGAAATTTCTCCTTCTAGGACATTGAGAAGGCATCTGTTGCCAGTGCCTTGGGGTCGGGTGTCTTGGTGCAGAAACCAGGAAGTTGCCTGTTTATGGAGGAGGCAAACGGGTCTATTTGAGGTGTACCCCACCTGTGGACCAGATCCAGGAAAACATCTTTGTGAAGCATCCACTTGTGGTTGTTTGAGATGATCCTGCTTAGATAATCTGCATGGGAGTTGTGCAGGGAGGGTATATAGACTGCCTGTAGGGTAATTCCCTGTGAGGCTGCCAGTTCCCACACTTGCAGAGCTAGTCTGCAAAGGAGGTAGGATTTGGTCTCTCCCTGTTTGCTGTGATACCAGAGGACCATGGTGTTGTCCGTGAATATCTTGAGAGGGCCTTGCTTTAGGTAGGGCTGGAAGGCTTGAAGAGCAAGTAGGATTGCCCTCATCTCTCTGACATTTATGCGTTCTACTTTGTGTGTGTGTCTGTCCACAAACCTTGCACTTGTCTTTTTCCTAGTGTTGCTCCCCATCCCAGGTCGGAAGCGTCTGTTTGCATGGTCTGGGTTGGTGAGGGTGTCTGTAGAGGGAGGCCTGGGTTCTTGGCCACCTGAGCCATCCACCAATGAATTTCCTGTTTCAAGCAGAGAAGAAGGGGGACCCTGAACTCCAGGGGATGGGAGTGCTGAGTCCATACTGACCGAAGACACCATTGCAGTTTCCTCATGTGCAGTCTTGCTAAGGGCAGCATGGGTATGGTGGCTGCCATATAAACCATGAGTCTCAGGAACTGCCTTGCTGTCAGTCCTGATGATTGAAGGGCACAAAGTAGGTGGTCTGTTACGGACACCACCTCATCTGGTGGCAGGAACGGCTTCATCAGGTCTGTCTGGATTCTGTAACCCAGGAAAACAAATGTCCTGTGAGGGTTCCAGCTGAGATTTGGGGAAATTTATTTGAACTCCTAGTGACTGCAAGAGGCACAGAAGAGCTTGAATATGAAGGAGGATTGTCTGCCTGAATTAGCAGGTCATCTAGATAAGGGAATATTTGGATATCCTTTGTCCTGCAGTCCAGACATTTTGTGAATACCCTGGATGCAGTGGAAAGCCCAAAGGGCAAGACAAGGAATTGAAAATGAGATGAGCCTGCCAAAAACCTCAGGTATTTCCTGAAAGTGGCCTTTATTGGTATGTGCAGATAGGCATCCTTTATGTCCAGGGTTGCCATGAAACCTTAGGGTAGAAGGAGGGGGAAGAGGGTGGGAGAGTGAGCATCCTGAAGATAGGAACTTTTAGGAAAGGGTTGAGGCACGAGAGATCTAGTATAGGCCTCCATGGCCCATCCTTTCTGGGGACCAGAAAGATTCTGGAGTAGAATCCTCTTCCTTTTGTTTCTATAGGCACTGGCTCTATAGTGCCTTGCACCAGCAGAGTTTGTAGTACCAGTTGTAGGAGGGGTAGCTGACTGGTGGGTGGCTATGGAGTGACTAACCTTACCGGGGGGGGGGGGGGTGGACTGATCCAGGTCATAAAGTAACCACCCTGGACGATGGACGGAACCCATTTGTCTGAGGTAATGTGTGACCATACAGGTAGACAGTGACAGAGATGGGCAGACAGGGGTAGGGATGTGGGAGGGGAGGGAAATTAGGTTGGCAGGTAGTCAGACGCTACCTGCCCTATCTTGAAAGGGAGGCCTCTGACTAGAGGATGGGCTGTTTTCTAGCGGGTCTCCTGGGCCTGGAGGGAGCCACAGGCCGAGAAAGTTTTCTGATGAATTGTGTCTTGCCAGGGTAGCTCCTATGGAACTTAGGGATGGGTGAGACTAGCAGGTGTTTGAGGTCCTGCAATTCTTTGTCTTTTTGTTGCAGGGATTTAAAGAGGTCAGCCACTTTTCTGCCAAACAGGGCAGAGTGATCCAAAGGGGTGTCGATAAGCTTAGCCTTGAAGTCGTCAGTGAGGGGCTGAAGGCGCAACCAAGAGTATATCCTTAAAGCAGAAGCTGATGCAGCTGACTTAGATGAGGCTTCAGCTGCATCATAACTGCACCTTATAGAATGTCTGTTCACCTGAGAGGAGAGGGCTAGCAGGGAGGACAGAGAAGCTTTGGCTGCACAGTCTGGGATGTTAGTCAATTCCCTAGTGGCTGTGTCCAGCAGGGCTAAGAAGTACTTGGTCATGTGAGTCTGGTAGTTTGTGGTCCTGAATGACAGGGTGGCTGACGAGCAGATTTTTTTTCCCCATCCATTCCACTATCCTGCTGTCTTTGTCAGCTGGAAGAATGTTCGTAGTTGGGAACAGTTTGGAAGCCCTATCAGTGGAAATGGAGACAGTGGCTGGGTCAGCCAGAGGGCACTTAAGTAGGAAATTTTTCTGTTTCAGGGACCTTGTACAATCTGTCCACCCTGCGTGGGGCTGGAGGTTGGGAGTCAGATTTGTTGGAGGAAGAGGAAAAGGCATCCAGAAATGCCGGCAGAATAGGAGGGATAGCAGAAGGACTGGGGGAGTCCATCTGTATGAGGTCATAAAACCTCTTCTGAACTTGTCATTTCTGAGGATTCCCACTTAAAGTGGTCTTTCATTTTGCTGATAGTTTCCCCAAAAGTTAAAACCTCCACTGGGGAGTCAGGCTCAGTGGAGCCTTCCTCTGGTGATCCATATCCCGGGGGGAATCTATGAGGAGTAGGACAGGGAATCTTCTGAGGAGTCAGAGAGTTCCTCTTCCATTTCTTCTACCCTGCTTTCAGTAACTGAAGCTTGAGGTCTAGGGCTTAGGACGGGAGGAGCAATGCTAGGACTTCTTGTAGTAGTAGGACGTAGGGCCATAAAGGCATTAAATAGGCTTTGGCTGAAGGCTTGCCAATCAGGCATGCTTACAGTTGGAGGAGAGAGATGTTTTGCGTTTTGTTTTTTTCTTTAGAGGCCTCCGACTAGAAGGCCATGATTCAGATGTAGGGATAGCGTTGGCAGAATCTGACGGGCCCAAAGAGTGCGCTGGTTCCCCCCAGAGTCTAAGGCAGACGCGGGTAAAACCTCTATGGACGTGCAGTCCGCTCAGGATTGTGCAGCCTCCTCATAGGTACCCGTTTTATCCTTACTGGCAGAAGTCGAGTCCTCATCCAGGCCGACATCGGCCACAGAGTGAGGTTAGGTTAGTTAGAGGTGCAGCAGAAGAACTAGGCCGCAAGGTCTTGGCCCTCTTCTTAGGTGGTTCAGACGGGGGAGGGGGTCGGACACAGCCTCTATTCCTAACGCAATTTGTTTTAACTGCTGGTTTTCTAGATAAAGGTTTAGAGCATGCACGCTGGTTCTCTAGATAAAGGTTTAGAGCATGCAAACAGTAACGTAAGGTCTTTGGTACAAACGCCTGACAAATAGGGCAGTTCTTGTGGTCGTATTCCTTACCCAAACAAAAAAGGCAATGGTCGTGGGTGTCTTTGTGGGAAATCTGCCGGCCACCTTACACTTGCCCTTTCCGGATGACATGAACAGACTATATATACAAAACAGAAGGACTGAAAGGATCCCCAATGGGGTACTTCTCTAAATTTTCTTAATTTGACATCCATGAGTAGCAGGAACACCTGGCGTAAAACTTCACTTTTAAGTTCCATGTTCCTGCAGCCATGTCAGATGGGAACTTTGGGAATGAGGGGCACTGGAGGATAGGCATAGAAGAGTCCCGGCGGCCAACTGTGAATCAGAGCATCCCTGGGTGACTCCCTGATGGGGGTATCAAGGCAAAATATTTGCTGCATTTGTGAATGGCTGGGGATGCAAACAGATCATAGCACGGAAAACCCCATCGGTCGAAGATCCAGCTTGCCACTGAATGTTTCAGGGATCACTCATGGGGACTCAGGACAGACCTGCTGAGCTTGTCTGCTAGCACTCTGGAATTGCCAGGGATATGCGCTGCAAGAAGACACCGCTCCGAGGCCATCACCCATTCCCATACTCTCATGGCCTCTCTGCACAGTGGGTAAGATCATGTCCCCCTGCTTGCTGATGTACCAGACTACCATCATGTTGTCTGTTTGAATTGCTACAGTCCTGAGAGGAAGAAGGTCCTGGAAAGCTTGCAACGACAGTAGGACCACTCATCTCGAGGGCACTGATGTGCAACTTTGTCGCCAAGGGGGACGATGTGCCTTGGACTGTCCTTCCCTGAAAATGCCCCCACCCACTCCAACAAGGAGGCATCCATGGTCACATTGGCTTGGGATTCTGGAAGACAAAAAGATCTCCCTAGCTGAAGATCTTTGGACCGGAGCCACCAATTCAAGTGACGTCGGCAGACTTGAGATATATGGATTGGCATGGACATAGGGTGAAGGTGAGTCGACCACTGTACTGCAAGGGTCCACTGAAGCACCAGCATGTAATACCTGGCGAGGGGAACTAACTGAATAGCCACCACCATCGATCCAAAGGCTTGAAGAATTAGAAGGGTAGGGACACTGTCCCGATCCAGGAAGAGGAGAACTTGCACCCGGATCATGTCTACCCTGCACAGGGAAAGAGCTGCAGCCTCCATCATCATGTCCAGAAGAACTCCTATGAATTCTAGTCTCTGACACTGAGGAAGGTGTGATTTGGGAAGGGTGACAGTAATGCCCAGATCCCAAAATAGATTTAGAGTGAAGTCTGTGGCTAGAGAGAGAAGATGCTTTGTGGGCACCGTGAGGAGATAATCATCTAGGTACAGGAAGACCTGAAAACCCTGCAGCCTGAGATGGGCTGCTACCAATGCCATACATTTGGTGAACACCCAGGGGGTGGGGAGGTGAGACTGAATGGCAGGGCTCTGAACTGATAATGATTGACCCCCAGCCAGAAGTGCAGGAATCTTCTGGAGCTCCTATTTTTATGTGATAGTACACATCCTTGAGATCTATTGAGCACATCCAATCGTCCTTGCACAGAAGCAGAAAGGTGGACTGAACAGTGACCATTCAGAACTTCGACTTCTTGACTGATAAATTCATCTTGCTGAAGTCCAGAATGGGACGCAGATCCCCTGTTTTTTTTGGGCACTAAAAAGAAGCAAGAGTAAGTACCGGATCCTTGTCCTGTTGGAACCTTCTGGATGGCCCTTTTTTGACGGAGGTCTTGCACCTCTGTGACAGCTAACTCCCCTTTGGTGAGGTGGGACATCTGGGAGTGACTTTTGGATTGGAGGGGGGTGACTGTACAGTATAAAGTATCCCCTGGACACAATGTTTAGTGCACACTGGTCTAAAGTAATAGCAGCGCAAGCCAGGTGGTGCAAGGAGATATGACCGCCCAACTGCCTCCAGGGAAGGACAGTCAGGCAGCGCTTCAGGAGCGATTTGGGGGCTGCTCTGAGAAGAGTTCTCAGAAACCCTGATTCTGTGGACCTCCTCTCCCTCTGGGGGGGTGTCTGCCATCAAATCCCGTTCCCCAGCCAGAGGAAGAGGATTCCTGAGGAACATCCTGGAAGGAAGACTGCGTCCTGCGGAACCGTAGCTTTTTACTATCCCTCTGAGTCTTGAAGAAATGTTGGGGAGTAGAAAATTTGATCCCCACTGCGGACAAGGTCTTTCCCTCCTGCTCGCTGTGGGTCAATGTTTCCTTGACTGAAAAACCAAAGACAGTAATCCATCAAACGGGGCATTGATAAAGGATGCAACATCCAAAAAGAACCTCCTGCACAAAGGCAAATGCATGGCTCAAACCAATGAGTCAAACAAAGCAAGATGATGGAGCCAGCATACTGTGATCTGAAAAACGTTATTATTAAACAAACAACAAAAAACAGACCGGTTTCGGCTGGACAATGTCACAGCCTTCCTCAGTGTAAAACAATAAATCAATCATTGTTGTTTAAATATACCCCTCTCAAAGCTCATTGGTTCTTGCCTAAAACTGTTCATTAAGGCCAGGTGGAAATAATCCACCTAGTCTGACAATCCATTTCTTTTCTTTAGCATTTAAAATGGAATGCCAACCTGTCTTATTGAATCGATTCCCTCTTATAATGTCTATAACCATAAAAGAAAATGTGGCAGTAGTATGTACCAGTTGATGTTTAAAAAGTGCATTATGGACCCTTTTATTCTTAATACTACTAATGTGTTCTGATATATGTAATCTTAGTGGACGAGAGGTTTGTCCAACATAAAAAGAGCCGCAATTGCATGTTGCCAAATATACCAGCCAATCACTACTGCAATTGGCAAAAAAATGAAGATCATAGACCACAGCACAGTTTCTGCTGGAGAATTGTTTTGACTTGCATACATATTGACAATTGGTACAGTGACCACAAGGAAAACAACCCCTCAGTGGTTCCCCAGTCAGTGTGGTCTGAAAAAATTGTGAGTCATTATTCATATTACTGCGTTTGTAGTGATTAAAACAGGCACTTAGGTTTTTCCCTTTGAGAAAAGAAAATAAACATCCTTCTGGAATAATACTAGCCACCTCATAATCACATTGCAGAATATTCCAGTGTCTATGCACACTTTGAATCAAAGTGTCCGAGTTCCTAGCATAGGTGGTTACAAATCTAATGGGTTGTGGTACGGTGAATGCGTGATCCTTGTAGGTCAGAAGTTCCTGCCTGTCCAATGAATTGACGTGATTGCTGGCCTTAAACACATCTCCCATTCTATAGCCCCGGGATTTGAATCTGCTGGTCAAATCCCACTTTTCTTGCTGGAAAGAAGAGTCCTGAGAACAGATACGCTTCATTCGAATAAATTGTGACTTTGGAATATTGCGTGCAATATGTGGTGGGTGGAAGCTGGAGGCATGGAGGATGGTGTTGTACTGGGGGTACTTCCTGAATACTGCAGTACCTAATGTATGATCAGGTAATCTGTTTATTCGTACATCCAAGAAGGTGATGGTATGTAAATCATAATGTACAGTAAACTGTAACCCCCATGTATTGTTGTTCAAATAGGATATAAAATCCATAAGCTGGTATTCCTCTCCCTTCCACACCATCCAACAATTGTCCAGATAACGTCTCCAGACGTCAATATATTCAATAAAGACATTGTTTTGGCAATCATAGATAATATGTTTTTCAACATAGGCCATAAATAAATCCACATATATAGGGGCAAAGGATGCCCTCATAGCTGTGCCTTTTGTTTGCCTATAACAGTTGTCTTGATAATAGAAGACGTTATTGGTAAGAACATGTTTTGCTAAACCCACCAAAAAGGAATTGAAATCTGGTTGATACAGACCCGCCACCTCAAGCCAATAGGCCAATGCATCCAAACCTGTTTGATGGGGAATGTTGGTGTATAAGGCACTTACATCTAATGTGCACATAAACCAACCAGGTTTGAGTTGAGTATCTGAAATAATCTGTAGAAAGTTGGTGGTGTCCTGCAATCGTGATCGTACTACGTATAACAAAGACTTCAGATGTTTCGTGAGGTATAAAGCCGAAACCGGTCTGTTTTTTGTTGTTTATTTAATAATAAAGTTTTTCAGGTCACAGTATGCTGGCTCCATCGTCTTGCTTTGATTGATAAAGGATGCCTTGAAGTTGACCGCAAACCCGCAAAGGCAAAGTCAGGCGTAATGCCTAATAATGCCTACACCCACTGCTCGTGAGGTGGCCTCAACCATGTTCGAGATCAACCTCATCGAGGCATTAGCAAGGGAGGTGAGATTGGACAGCTTCAGAGAAATCTATTTAAGGCTCACCAGAGACAACAACTCTGAAAGGGAAAAGGAAAATTCCACGAACAACTCCCTTTGCAGCCATGTGAAATGTGCCATATAATTTGTAGTCCTCAGTGAGAAAGTAGCAGAGGCGTACATGCACTTCCCAAAATGGTCAATCGTCCGCGACTCTCTATCAGTGGGATGGACTGTAGACCACTATTCCACGCTCGCTTTCTTGGTGGCTGCAGCAAGTACAATAGCATCTACAGGGGATACCCTTATTCCAGAAAGGTTTGTCTTTGAGACAACTGAGAAACTTTTCCGTCCTCTTGGGGACCGGTTCAACTGTGTCTGGCTCCTTCCATGTCCTACTGGCAATGAGCTGGACTAACTCATTCACAAGGGAGACACTCAGGAGGAAGATGGGCCTGCAGGATTCCTCTGAGGACAGGGTGGGGGAAGACCAACCGCCCTCCTCTTTCAGGATCTCAAGTATGTCTCCAAAGGACACCTCCTCGGATGGTAATCTGGGGGACTCATCCTCTTCCTCGAAATCCGTGTCCTCCATGAGGGATTCTCGAGGGGAGTCTAGGTGCCTCCTCTTGCATGTCCTTTTCAGAGGGGATGCCTCCACCATGGGCTTTGGGGAGGACTCGGAGGAGTAAGGTACTCTTTTGGGGGTAATGCCCTTCTAAAGGCGATCCCAGTGGCGCTGACCCTGGACCAATGATGAAGGCTTGCCACCAAGATGGAACCAGGCAGGGGTGGATCCAGAGCTGAGGAAGAGGATACCGACCAACTGGAGACAGTCATCTCTATCGCCTGGAAGGCAGATGGACTAGACAAAGCCCCACCCTCCTCCCCATTGGTAAAGACTGAGTGGGGCGGGAGGGGAGACCCCGGCACAGTACAGACTTCCCCAGACAATATCGGTTCCAAGCTATACAAGGCAGAAGTCCCCAAGGGAAGGGAATGGTCTGAAAACTCTGGACCAGAACATCCCCTGGTGGCCTCCGGGGATCTCTCGAGTCCGACACAATGACAGACCCGAAGGCAAGAGGCCTGAGGCGGCCTGGGACCCAGACAGAGTGGGAGTGGGTGCAGTACCCGACACCGATGGCGTCTCCTTAGGCAAACTCTGACCCATGGGCACCAAACTCCCAGGAGTCAGAAGGGAGGACAGGAGTTCAGAGGTGAGTGAAATGACTCTCAGCAAGTTCCTAGGAGATGATGACAAGCTTAGTTCCATTTGGGTTTTGAAAGCTCCTCATAATATGGTCCATATCAGATGGGAGCAAACTTCTAGTAGACCAGGAGGAAACTGAAGAATGGCTTGAATGGGTGTCTGCGGTCCCTAAAGGAGGATCTACTAGACTTCCTCAGATCCAGGACTCCAGAAGTGGCTGGGGGATTGATAACAACCGGTTCCAAGGGAGCTGTCGGATCCGAAGACTCAGTTGGATCCAAGCATACAAGAGTCCCTGTAGACAGATCTGATGAGGTCATTAGGACTGAGGGAGATTTTGATCAGATCAGAGGACCTCCAAGTCTCAGAGGATTCAGATCCAGCTGGGGGAGCTGAGGACCCCAGAGCCAAAGCCCCCAAGGCTGGGCTCAGATACGGGGCACATGGATCCGATAGCCTGGGCCATTTAGGAGGGGAGTCCCGAGAGGAAGAGATCTTCCTCTTGGGATCTGACGGGGCTTTGGATGGGGAGCCTGAGACCAAGAGACCCCATTTGGCAAGCCCTTTAAGGAGCAACTTATTCCTACGGTCTAGGAGAGCCCTAGGATTGAACCCTGCATAAATATCACATTCAATCTCTAAATGGGTCTCTCCTAGACAGTAGACGCACTCCTCATGGGTGTCGGCAGGAGCTAACTTCTGACCACATGAGAAGCAATGTCTGAAGCTAGAGGGTTTGTCAGCCATGACCAAAACCAAAGAACAAAGGAAAGTAAGGAAGGGAAAAGGGAGGGAAAACTCTAATGGCCAGTGAATAAACTAACGGGGGGGGGGGGGGGCTTACTATTAAACTAAAAAAACTACTGTACACTAACTACCCATACTAGACAGAGGGGAAAAAAAAGACCGAAACAGAAAGGAAACCCAAAAAAGGCACTTAACTGATTTAATGAGCTCAAGCAGCATGGAACATGTCTGTTCACTAATCATGGCAAATAAGATCTGAGGATTATGGGTAACAGGAGTCCTGGGAGGGGAGAACTGCAAGCTCAGGAGCTGTCACTCACTTTGCCGGCTTGGATCCCAGGTTGGATCCAAGAGGCATCCGTGAACAGTGATGACACGGATAGCATCAGATCTTATAGTTTGTACTCTTGGCAGGGGAAGGGAGGCTGTCACTGATACAGTGTTGAACAAGGATCTTATGAATTCTAGCACTTGAGTCAGTTGTAGATGAGATTTGTATAGATTAATAGTAATGCCTAGATGACAGCAAAACTGGGAGTAAATAGTCTGTTGCTTTGATTAATAGATGCCTGGTCGAGGCAGTAATGAGCCAGTCATCCAGGTAAGGAAAACCTCGGAACCCGTGCAGTCTCAAGTCAGCTACTACTGCCACCATGCATTTGATGAACACCCTGTGGGCTATGTTAAGACCAAAGGGCAGTACTCTGAATTGGTAATGACCAGCTCCCAGCCAGAAGTGCAGGTATCTCCTGGATCACCTATTAATGATAGCATTCATTGTGAAGAACTATTCATCACAACCAGCCAATCATCCTTGTGCAGCAAAGGCAAAATGGACTGAACCGTGACCATCCGGAACTTGGTATGTTGAACCAATTTGTTCAAACTGCTGAGATACAAAATTGGTCTCCAGTCCCCTGTTTCTTTAGCACTAAAACGTATCTTGAGTAAGGGAGGGAATCTCTTGAATGGCTCTTTTTTCTAGCAGCTTTTTTATTTCCAGAGCTGTTGCTTTCCTCTCACTGGGTGGAACATCAGGAATTTTGTTTATTGTTAGGGGAGGAGGAAGGGAAAAGGGAATTATATGACCTCTGTAAATAACCCTGTGAATCCATGTACCTTTTGTAATGTTTAGCCAGGCTCCCTGGTGCAGGGATAGACTACCCCCGACTGCCTCTAGAAGTGGGCAATCAGGTCTCTTTTTAGGAGCGCTGGTAGGGCCTGTCAGAGAAAGAATCTCTGGAGCTCTGGTTCTGCAGGCCTCCTTAGCCTTGAGGGTGGTGTCTTCCATTTCAGTTCCCCCCCTCTACCTCTTAGCGAGCCATTTCCATGCAGATCATGGAAAGGACCCTGGGACTTTCTGAACCACATCTTCCGACCACCTCACTGATTCCTAGAGAAGGTTTTTTGAGGGGTAAAAAAATATATGCCTACTGCAGACAGGGTCTTACCATCTTGTTCCCACCTGAACAGTGTGCCCTTCAGTTTGGGGCCAAACAATGAACTTCCATCAAAAGAAGCACTGATGAAAGAGGACTTCAAGGTCTCCGCAAAATCACACAAGCACATCCTGACATGCCTCCTAATGGAAATGCCTGAACCTGCTGCCCTTGAGATACCTTCAGCTGCAAGCAAAATTAACCTCATGGACAACTTAGTAATGTACTGTATAGTAGCCAACTGTGAAGTAACAGAATTCAGTGCCTCAGCAGTCACTCCTCCTGACAGGG
This sequence comes from Protopterus annectens, assembly GCF_019279795.1. Classification (NCBI taxonomy): domain Eukaryota; kingdom Metazoa; phylum Chordata; order Ceratodontiformes; family Protopteridae; genus Protopterus; species Protopterus annectens. The sequence continues at coordinate 149,487,520 of NC_056746.1, forward strand.
ATCTGGAAAGTTCTTTAATCAAATTCCTCTGTAGTCTGGTAAAGTGCACTAAATATTTCAGTGAGCTAAGATCGAAAGTTGCTAAAACGTAAACATGCTTCCCAAACCTGCCCATCGCCCTAAACTCCCTGTTAGAGGTATGACCAGATGAACCCTGTTCCTCGAGTTCTTTCTTCATGGCCGCCGTCATAACCATGGCATTTACTGGTACTCCCTTGCTCCAAAATTCTTTCCCCTTGGGTGGTGCCAGGATCCCATCTGGTTTCTTGGAAATCAGCTCAACAGAACCAGTTGTCTTCCAACCCTACCGAGAGATCACCCAGGAAATAGATGAGCCACACCCAAAAGCTTCCAGGAATACCCATTCCTCTTGGGATAGGTTATCGGTACTCCAACCAACTCTTTGCTTAAGGATCTCCAAAATGTCTCCAAAGGAAATGTCATCAGGTGGTGATCCTGGGGACTCTTCCCCTCATCAAAATCAGTATCTTCTATAATTGACTCCTGTGGGGAATTTTAGTGCCTCCTCTTGCACTTTCTTTTCCTAGGGACTGCCTCAGTGGGATGATCCAGGGAAGTATTGGAAGAAATAAGGATACCCTGCTAGCTGGTCTGAAGACTGCGGGCTGACTGTCCCTGTGTGGTAGGATGATAAGGCTCACAATATAAAGACATCTGGGAACCAGAAGTAAGATCTGAGGGGGAAGGAACTGTCTGAATTCTGGAAGAGAAAACTCTATTATCTCAAAGGCAGAATTGCCCCTATTATCTCAAAGGCAGAATTGCCCCAGGACAAGGTCGTTGATGGCGCCAAGAAGGCATGCTTCCAGACCATCGTCTCCTTCTGACCCGAAGGCAGTCCACCTGAGACAGAAGTCAGAGCTGAGCTGTTCAAAGCTGACGCTCCGAGGGACAGAGAAGGCTCTGACTGCTTCGGAGTCATCTCTAGTATCTTAGAGCCAACAACAGTGCTTCAGCTCCAACAATCATCCAGATCCGACAGCTTTGGAACCAGTACACTCAAAGAAGTAATCAGATCCGAAGACAACACCATCTTTGGATCCTAAACAGACAGTCTCAGCAGACTCAGATCTAAGGGCTACAAAACCGAAGGACGGATCGGAGAAGGTGCCAGGATTGGTGGAGTAGTACTGGTGAAGGTCTCCTGACTCGAAGGGGTAGGAGCCAGAAGAACTCCCATCTGTATTGTGCCTAGAGAAACTTCATCATCATTCTATCCACATCCATCTCTGTAAAACTCCTGGAAGAACAGGAAAAAGAAGCTATGGAGGGAGATGCTGAATGTCGATGCCTCTCTAAAAAGAGGAAAGGTAGCCGAAAGGAGACCAGGTCCAGAGAGGAAGCATATTGGGTCTGGGGGAGGTGTTTCAGCTCTCAGAGAACCGGATACGAACAGGCAGACTTAATATCGGAAGCAGTTGGATCCAAGGATTTGGTCTTTGGATCCGATTGTCTGGAAACCTTCTTGGCTGGCTCCTTACTAGGATCTGAAGATGTAGTGGAAGTTCCAAAAGGTTCAGCAAGTCGTTTCCTTGACTCTTTCTGGTCCGCCTTAGAGGGTTGAGCTCCAGACAGCAATTCAGAAAAACTTGCTGGAAAAAGTTCCTTCAAAATCAATTTGTTTTTCCTAACCACTAAAACCCTAGTGTTAAATGAGTTTAAGTTAAGGATACAGACAATATATGCAAGAATTGTGAACACTGGGTAAGGGAATTTTCTGCCCACACTCCTTGCAGAAGGTTTTCAGCCATACTCACAGTAAAAGGAAACAAAGCAAAAAATAATTAGCAAATGAAAGTTTTTTTTTTTTTTTTTTGGAAAAAAGGAAGAGACTACAACTATGGTAGTAAAGTTTACCACAAAACAGTAAAGAGGTACAGATAGGGAAAAACACTACCAGCAATGGTATTAAGCTACGCTAGATAACGCATAGGGATAAGGGGAGGTTATAAAGTATACTAAGCTAAGAGAAAAAGTATATCAGAAAAAGGGGTTATAAAGAGAAAAGGACTTAAACTTGACAAAAACTCACTATAATGCTAGACAGCTGTAGTGACCATATCCATACGTGAAGGAGGCAAACGAGATCTGAAGTATGGAGGAGAACCATAGCATTATGGGTAAGTGGGGAGCTCGAGAGTTTGCAGTAGGGCACAAGCTGTAAAAAAAATGGCCAATTCAGATCTGAGAGTGGATCCAAACCCACATGTGAGGAATCAATGAAAAACTGACCGCATCAGACGAATCCTTTACACCATTAAAAAATCAAAACATAGGTTACTTACTGTTTTCATAATGTAGAAAATTAATCTGAAATTTAACTTTAGCAAAGTTATATATACTTCAATTTTAATTTCTGAAAATGACTTCAACAGCTACAACACAGTCTTCATATTTTTAGTATGTAGCTTGGAGTTTCATCTGGATAGAGTCTGCCTGGAAACTGAAAGCTCTTCCTATCCTGGAACAAAGTAAATGTATAGCTGTTTTTTCTTAAAATTCACAAGGGTAAAGGGACATCCAATGAAGGATCTGCGGAGTAAAAAGACAGTTCCTAAGATCTGTTACACTGAATGGTGCTCTCTGAGTACTGACAGTAACTGCATCCCAGTCACCGTGCAGCATTATTTCACCATATGCTTAAAAGGTCTGGCAATCAAGCAATCAAACAAGAAGGAAGAGGAGGAAACAGCTGGTATTATATAGTGACAACTATTTTCTTGCCATCATGTATGTGTTATCTCAGAGTTAATGTATATACAAGTAGCAGGGGTTGAGGGAGACCCGCATGTGTAGTGAAAGGAGGGGGACTTACCCCTTTGCAAAAATTATTACTCTGGTGTTACTGGTTGTTTTTACTGGGTAACCTGAGTGGTCTTTCAGTGTTAAATTCTTTCAGATTGGGTGGTTGTTCCTGGTGACGCAATCACCACAGATTTTGATGAATATGACCTTTCAGTACAAAAGATGCAATTTACTGGGTCTCAACTACATAGGTCCTATAATTATTTTATTGTAGCCATTCAAGCACCCATTTAAATATGAGCTGGCAGTGTCTACCCAGAACATAAAGGCTTCTTTTTTTCTGGTTTCTACAATGGCAACAGAAACAGGAAAATTAATGGATTGGTTCTGGAAAGGGGTAGCCATCTCTTGTAAAAGAGTACAGGTTGTTCCCTACATGGTGGGCTTACAGCAGTGAGCTTACAGTTCGAAGATCTTATGAGCTGAAGTACTGGCCATCAGAAAGACATGAAATGAACTTCTGTGCTGCCAGCACAGCAGTCACAAATGACAGAACAGACATCTATCTACAATGCAGTTCTAGTCCCACAGAGGGAGAAGTCCTCCACGAGATCAATATCTGCAGAAATAGCTGACACGTGTACCCTGACAGTGGCATAAATGAGTTTGACTGAGATACAAAAGGATCTCCTAAAAGCTAACCTCCAGGGGTAGAATAAGGCATTTATCTACCAAGCCTGAGAATCATTTCTACCTGCAGGTCAAGGACTGTTTGGTGATGAGCTTCCCAGCCTCTTCAATAACCCCAGGTACCTCATATATAGGAAATATGGTGGGATTAAAGGATCTCCAGCAGAAAAATCAGGATATTTGTTGTCCCAATCAGTGATGACATCCTTCGCTAGGACCAGAATTGAAAAACATATGGACTGCTGGAGAACTTACTGCCTGAATCTCTCCTCTCTCTCTCTCGCCATGCAAGGCATGAAGAGAACAAGAAGTTTTTTTTTTCTCTGAGCATTGTGATGTGACAGAATCAGCAGGAATGTCCTGCTATTTGAATAAATGCTCCCACTGCCACCTCCTCATTATAAAAAGCAGCACTCCACTTTCAAAAGGGCCAGACTAAGCACAGTTTTCAAATCCAAAAATCTAGGAGCATCTCAGAGACTCTGTCTACTCGTTTACCTCTCCTAGGCTGCTGATGATAATGATGTCAATGGTCCAAGCACTACCTTAAAGCACACAGAATATGACCAACTATCCACCTGCTTGTTTACAGTCTTCACTACAAGCTGCCTTACTGACAAAGTAACAAGAGGTCCCAAATCAGCTTTGTTTCTAAGGCCTTTAAGACAAGGAGGACTGCCCTTAGCTCCAACTAGCATACGAAGAGCACATTTTCCAGGAAGAAATAACACTCCTTGAAGTGTGTGAGAGCTGTGACAGACCCTCCCCACCCCATTAGCCATAATCTGCCAATGGCTGAGCGGTAGAAAGGACGGCTTACCAAATGGTTGGTAGGAACAGTCCACTACCCCAGGGCCTGGTGGTAGGGTATCCTGAGCCCACAAGAAAATCTCTGAGTGTGTGGTGATTCCACAGATATCAGCACTTCAGGGCAGAAAACAACAGCTACATACTCAGAGGTGCAACTGGCATTAAGAACATTTTGACAGCCATCCAGCTAAAGATGCAGCAGGCTCAAAGCACAGATACTGTGCTGTGTTGTCATCAAGGAAGCCAAGGGGAAGATCTCCTAGGGCTTCTTCCCAGCCAGGAACAACAGGCACTGAACTGTGTTCAGCTCTCTGGCTGTGAAGGTAATCCTCGGATTGGATTTACAGTCTCAGTTGGGGACCACAGTCATGACACTGCATCAAAGGGCGTGTCTAATGATTTTCTAGGAGCTATGAGAAGCCAGTTGTCCCAGTATGGCAAAATACAGATGTCATTTTCCTGCACAGTTTTAGCCACAATGGCCAGTTGTTTAGTAAATATTCTGCATAATGAAGAAAGCCAAGTGATTCTGAGAAAGTTAATGATGGACTTCATAGCTTTCAGATCTCGCCAGTGGGAAGATCACCTAAATCAGGTGTTCTGTCACATGGAGTCACTTCCCTTGTAGGTCTCATTGTCAAAGGTCACTGTGTTCTCGGATAACTCTTAGAAGCCTAAGAAAGAAGCAATGTGCAATACCCATTACCTCCAGTTTTTTGTTCGTGGACTGTCTCATGCTAGTGTCAGCTAGTGACCGACATGAACACGGTGTTGGGTAACATGACTCTGGAGTAAGTGTATAAGCTCAACAAAGGTTAAAGATGACTGAGAATGGCCTGAGCTGTGCCCAGAGCTAGTGTCAAGTTATATTCCCTAAGAGTGTAACCCAACACTTCGTTCTCAGGCTTCCACCAGGCATCAAACATCTACTTGATGTCAAAGCTATAAAAAAGCCCATAAAGCCTTGACACAGGATGACCTCACAGTACCTCCTTTCCTATCTACCAAGGCTGACTGGTTCTGATAAGATTTAAATACAGCAACCTTGACCCTAACCATGTGACCTGAGAGGCTGATACCCAGGATATGGTTGGAAGGCCTCAAGCTCCCATTAGTTAACTGTAAGGGGTGGCACTAGTACATTGGGATTCACCACTAAATGCAAAAGTCAGGGATGCACCCCCACTGAGTCCCTCATCATTTAAAAAGCAAAGGACTACTGTGGGCTTAAACCCTCAACAGGCAAGGTCAAGCTCAACATCTGCTGAGTCTAGAAGGCCATTTTGGAAATGGACTTACCTCCAGGTACACTAGGGAAAGAGATATGTCTGATGCTCGATCGTGGTGGAATTAATCGGAATAATGCCTGAAGTTTCATGACAGATGCTCCCACAGCTTCACACAGGAATTCTAAACTGCCACTATGCCTCTGGTTGCAAATTAGGTAATATGTTTTTTTTTACTGGCACTAAATGGAAAAGTTGAACTTTGCACATATGATAACACACAACATCATGCTTCTCACAGATACAAAGGAGGCAACAATGCTATTGTGAGTCTTGGTTTGTAATCTGAAGGGCACATGCAGACTGCAGACAATGAATGCAGAAACTTGAGACTATGATCTGAACTCTGCAAACAGCAGACTCTGGATCCTGAGCATGCAAATGTAGTGGCACATGAAGTTACAGCATGTTGGCTTAAGTGTTGGTGTCATTCAAAGGGGATCCAATGCCTGTCAGCCTGGGATGACATGCTCGACAAGCCACGATGCTTCGCTAGGGACGGCTTGCACCTGTCACCCCTGGGCTTTCGGATATTGGCAAAGGCTCTTGCTACCCCCATAGTGCCTTTTTTAGGCAAGGCTCAAAAGACAAACCCACCTCCATAGGTATCACAAGGGATAAGAAACTAAGAGTAATGCTACTCAACGCCAGAAGTCTAAACCTCAAGATGCACGCACTCGAAACTCTCCTTAGCATGGAGAACATCGATATCTGTGCAGTAACAGAAACCTGGTTCAAGGCTCCAGAGAGCACCCCAGCACTACCAGGTTATACCTCATACCATGCTTTTCGGCCCCAAAACTTGGACCGAACCACAAAAGGAGGGGGAGTATCAATATTCGTCAAAGATACCCACACCTCCAAATTGGTGGCACAGCACGAAGCATCAGAGACTATCCATGTGCAACTAACTGTGGGTAAAACTGCCTTCCAGTTTATAGCCTGCTACAGACCACCCTCCCAAACACAGGAACCCCACGTGGCATTCCTGAGAATACTGGAAAATATGAAGATCTCTACAAACACCATTATATTGGGCGACTTCAACTACCCAAACATAGACTGGGAGCATTACTCTAGCTCCAACACCCTAGCCCAAAGGTTCCTAGAATTTATAAACTCAAATGCTATGGAACAACTTGTTACCACTCCCACAAGAGGGGAAAACATACTGGACCTGATCATCACCAACATGGGGACACTATGCTCCAGACCAGAAGTGTATCCCTCACTGGTAAGATCAGACCATAAACTAATCTCACTGGATATTCACATCCCGACCCCACCCCCTGCCCAGAAAACCACAGTGAAAAACTTCTCTAAAGCAAATTTCACACGCCTCAAGACCGAGGCGAAATCCTTCAAAGCCCCCGGGCCTGTGGAAAATACGGCCCAGACTGCAGAATCCTTTATAAACGCATTCTATGAACACCTTCAGGAATGCATGGATCATGCAATCCCAAATAAAACCAAGACCCAATCCTCCAAAGGCAGACGTCCTGTCTGGTGGACCCCAGCCATAAACAAACTATACAATAGAAGGAGGAAGCTACTACATGATAGAGCAAAATCCCAAAAAGGGAAGGCATCTCTGATCAGTATTAGCAAAAAAAACGGGCACTCATAAAATCGTCTAAGGCCAGCTTCGAGAGAAAATTGCACAGGACACTAAGGATAATCACAAGGCTTTCTTTAGTTATGTTAGAAACCTGGGTGGGAATTCCCAGATATGCTCAGAATTAGTTCAAAATGACAAAAAATACACCGAGCCCACAGACATTGCCAACATCCTAGCTGACGGGCTCAGTGCAAACTTCTCCCCCCTCTCCCCACCAAAAGGGCAAATATCTATCCCAACAGAGTGCTGCCCCCCTGACATCTCAGATGCTCTGGTAAGAGCCGCCCTCTCCAAAGCAAAAAACACAGCATCAATGGGACCAGATGGTGTCCCGGGCTGCGTCCTACATGAACTCCAAGAAGAGCTAAACCCAAACATAAAACTACTGTTCAATCTTAGCCTTACTACAGGATATGTACCCAAACAGTGGCGTACAGCAACAGTGGTCCCTCTCCACAAAGGTGGTGCCTCAACGGATCCTGGAAACTATCGCCCCATAAGCCCTGACTAGCTTGGTCTGCAAAGCTATGGAAAGGATCATCATGGACCTCATAAATAAAGATATTGGGGACCTACAGACACTGGATCCTACCCAGTTTGGCTTTGTTAAGGGCAGATCCTGCCTCTTAAACCTGGTCGATTTCTTTGAAACAGTCACCAAGGCCATTGACGACGGGAAGGTGGTTCACACAGCCTACCTGGACCTCGCAAAAGCCTTCGATACAATACCCCACTCGGGCATTATAGATAAGCTCACCAGCTTAAATATAAACCCCTATGTCACTAGATGGGTTGCAAACTGGCTCAAGGACAGAACCCACATGGTTAGAATTGCTGGAGCCATGTCAGACTCCAAACCAGTTACAAGTGGCGTCCCACAAGGCTCAGTCCTTGGACCTCTCTTGTTCGGTATATATTTCTCGGCGGTACAGGCCAACACGGAAGGACTGTGGCTGACCAAGTTCGCAGATGACTGCAAACTGGGCGCCATAATCAACTCTCCAGCCGACACAAGCATCCTCCAAAAGGGCCTCATAGAAAAAGACAACTTGTGCCAGAGCCATGGCCTCAAGCTAAACGCCAAAAAGTGTATAGTCATCCCCTTTGGCAAAAACAAAGTGCCCACAAATTACCACATAGGTAGTAATCCATTAAGTACAGAAGAAGTCATTAGGGACCTGGGGACCCAAGTTGATAGCAATCTCTCATTTGACAACCACGTGGCCAAAGTGGTTAGAAAAACATTTTATATAGCCCACCTAATCATGAAGGGATTCACATCTAGATCAGGGAGGTCATCGTGCCTCTTTACTCATCCCTCATCAGGCCCATAATTGAGTACAATGCCCCTTTTGGGATGTACCTTACCAGACACCTGCAGCAACTGGAAAGACCCCAAAAGTACCTCACCAAGAGGATCAAAGGGCTCAAACAGATGCCATATGCTGCCCGGTTAAAGAAACTCCAGCTCTACTCAGTGGCATACCGCCTGCTCAGAGGCGATCTGTGCCTGACGTATAAAGCCATGTCCAACCCAGAATTAATGGACATGCTGCACCTCAGAAAATCCAAATCCCATCGAGCCACGCTCGAGAGACTTGAACCTCAGCACTGAAATAAATAGGACATGCTGGAGGGACAGATTCATAACCCAGAGGCTCCCTTCACTCTGGAATAAAATCCCAGTCCAGGTTAGGCAGAGTCCCACATTGACTCTCTTCAAGAGGAATCTTGATGAGTGGATTGGAGATCGTAGGTTTACCCCGGCTATCACTTCTGTGTCACTGTTAGACAGAGGCACAGTATACTAACCTCAAAAAAAGGCACAGCAAAATTAATTTAAAATAGGTGGAGAAAGCCAAACACACTCTGGCTAGGCTTATAAATGCCCTAGGGCAGATAGCCTAGTATGAACCTATGAACCTATGTGGCAGCACTGACTTAATGCACCTCACAGCATCCAATCAGTGACTGGAGGAAGGTGTTTTTCCATGGGAGGTGGGGTCCTCAATGTAAAACTTCCACTCATTAACACAGACTGACTCAGTAAGATATGAGGTACCTCAGTGCATATTTGTAGCCTTTATTTTTCATTTCCATAAGGAACCATTAGACCAAACCCAGTACTGAAAGCAGATGATAAAATATTCACGAATTTGCTTATATTTAGACCGGAGTTTAGTTTAAAGGTGATCATTCAAGATACCTCAATAAAGTTCTGAAGGTTTGGTATGCTGCTTTCAGTAGACAGTGTTTATTTTTGTTGTACAGGCATCCCCCGTGGTGGGTTAGAGTTACTCCAGTTATGTGGTTGATTACATACCAAAGAGACAGCAATGACAATGAAGAAAACATTTACAGCTCTGACATCAAGATGCTATTGTAGTGCCTTTAGTTGGCTTTCACAGCACTAACTAGTTCCCAACTGCAAGAAAGCAACACTACAAAAATAAATAAATACATTCAAGATTTAACAGTCAAATATGACACTGGGCCAAAAAACATGATAGCCAGCTATAACAGAAAGTAAATAAAAATTCAAAGAAGTTACGGAACTGTTAAGATTCAAAGTAGTATCAGTCTAGCAGCCCAGAACAAGTAAGCAAATACCAAATACCTGTAACAGGACTTCATCACTTTGCGCTAACAGTTCTTCGACATGTCTGTAGGGATACCAGCAGAATGGTTCAATCTGTACTTGTCGACTTTCTGAATCATAAATCTTCTCCATCTGTCAAAATAATATTAGCAAAATATATGAGACACCTCTAAAAGATAACACTCTATCCAGCAGACATCTAATGCCTTGAGTTAGCCAAGCGTTACATGCCCTTTATGAAGGGGAGAAATTACAGCAGCGTCTACAATATACACTGCTATAAACCTTTACCAGTAAGTATATTCATCATAAAAAAGAAAAAAAAAACATGACTGATGTTGGGAATATTTCACGTGACTACAGATTTAAGGCAATGTGCGGTGCCTTTGGGCTCATTGTTCAAGATCCTGTAACTTTACAATGATATACATGCAATTTACGCCTTATGGCTGCACGTTAGTATTTATTAGCTTAATTAGCAAGCATGTTGTTCCTCCTTACATAAATGTGTATAGAATGTGCCCCACTTCTGCACTCAAACACATAAAAGTAACTGCAAGGGTACTAAATTTTATTTTGTAAAATAAAGAATTAACAGCAAGCACTGCGTGTATACTCCATTAGACAGAAAAACACAGGACACTAACAAAATCTAGTGTAGAGATATTCATTTATGACAGTCTTACACTGATCTTATAGAAAAGTTGCGTAAATCTTACCATAACTATAGATGTCCTTCTCTTCACTGCTGCAGTATTCTTAACCTGAGGGATCTCCTGCCTGAAGGCAACCCAATGTCAGCCAGTATATAGAAGTCTTATACTACTGTAAGGTACATAGGACGTCGCACGTAGGCTGTCTTCAGACATAGGCCATAAAAGCAGCGTACATACATACCATCCTTAGAACTGAATGCCCCAGGAGGAATGCAAACTAAGGAGGAATAGGTTTTCTGGGAGGCCTAATTTGAAGAATGCCCTTAAGGAATTGTTTCACCTCAAATCTGGATGCTAGAGGGGGAGAAAGAGGCAGACAAGCAGAAATAGCTGATGTGCTTTGAAAGGAGTAAGCCAAGCCAGCAGAGAGCAATTCACACAAGACAGAAAGTGCACTTGTGTAAAATCTTACCATAACAGTAGATATCTGTGCCTTCACTGCTGCAGCATTCTTAACTATATGGGATTCCCTGCTGTGGAATCCCGATGTCTGGCCAATCTTCCAAAGACTTCTAAATTTAAAAGGTATGCCAAACATCACCATATGCTCCCTGCATAATGTAGGGCATAAATGTGACATTCAGGCTTACCAAAAACAGAACTGATTGCCCCAGGAGGAACACCAGTCCAAGGAATCCAAGAGTTAACGTCTACATCGAGAAGGTAAAGATGGAGGGAGGGAGCGAATACTGCAGCAGTGAAGGCAAGGACATCTACCATTATGGTAAGATTTTACACAACTGTACTATGTCCTTACATTCACTGCTATAGTATTCTTAACTATATGGGAAGACTCCCAAATCTCAAGAGAAAACTAGGGAGGAGGAAGGGGCAAAAGAATCCCCTAAAAAATCATGATGAACTGAACTAGCAAAACCAGCCCTAGCTCAAGAGATACCATCCAACTTGTAGTGCTTGGTAAAGGTATGCAGGGGAAGTCCAGATAGCTGTTTCAGGAACAGAAATAGTATTTGAGCCTTTGAAAAAAAAAACAACAAAAGAAGCCACAGTTCTAGTAGAATGAGCCTTAATTAAAAAAGGAAGGCTCTTGCCATAAAAAGTGCAACAAAAGGAAACAGCCTTAAAAATCCAAGAAGAAATACTCTGCTCGGATACAGCAAGCCCCAAAGATCTAGGATGAAAAGAAACAAATAACGGATCAGATTTCTAGCAGCCTTGGTCATATCCAAATGAACTCTAAATTACCTATGCATGTCCAAAGTATGCAGCATCCTCTCACTGTCAGTTTGCGGAGAGGGAAAAAAAGTAGGCAGATTACTAGTCTGTAACAGATAGCTCATTAACTACCTTCAACATAAAAGAAGGGTTAGTGCACAAGGACACTCTGTCCTCATGAAAAAATCAAAAAGGACAAGCCATAAGGGCCTGCAACTCAGACAGCCATCTGACAGAAGTAAGTACCAACAAAAGAACAGTCTTCCAGGAACAATGCTGCAAGGAAGCTGAAGCAGCAGGCTCAAAGGGAAACTGAGTCAACTTCTCCAAAACAAAATTAAGATCCTAGGGAGGAGGAACAGGCTTCCTGTGATGTCTAATATTAAGGACGGGTTTAAGAACTTGTTTAACCTGAAATCTAGCAGCTAAAGGAGGAGAAAAAGGCACACAAGTAGAGACAGCTGACAGGTGGGCCCTAATAGAATAATAGGCCAAACCAGCATTGAGCAACTGACAGAAATTAGAGAGAATGAAAGGAGCATCCACAGCAAGTGGGCCCAGGTTACGAGAAAGACACCGAAAAGAAATCCACAGTAAGTGGGCCCAGGTTACGAGAAAGACACCGAAAAGAAATCCACAGTAAGTGGGCCCAGGTTACGAGAAAGACACCGAAAAGGAATCCACAGTAAGTGGGCCCAGGTTACGAGAAACACACCGAAAAGAAATCCACAGCAAGTGGGCCCAGGTTACGAGAAAGACACCGAAAAGGAATCCACAGTAAGTGGGCCCAGGTTACGAGAAAGACACCGAAAAGAAATCCACAGCAAGTGGGCCCAGGTTACGAGAAAGACACCGAAAAGAAAACCTCTTCCATTTGGATAAGTAGGCTTTCCAAGCCATAGTTATCCTGGCCTCCTGCAGGACTTACAGCACATCCACAGAAAAAAGATGTCTACAAGGAACTGAAATCCCATCATCCACAGTGTCAGTTGAAGAGTGGACAGGTGGGGTTGGATCCCTTGTCTTGTGTGATTATATCCACCCTGTGAGGTAACTTGTGAGGATTGCCCCTGGCTAGATGCAGAAGAAAAGGGAACCAGTGATATCATGGCCAAAACAGTCACCAACAAGATTTTGGGAGCATCCTGTTGAAATCTGAACAAGACTTTCAGAATGAGAGGAAGGGGATGGAATGCATAAAGAAACATCATCTTTCAAGAGAATGAGAGGACATCCACTTTCCATGCCAGTGGGCTGGGGACTCTGGCACAAAACAGAGGAAGTTGTTCAGAGGGGAGTAAAAAGATCCACTTGAGGAGTATCCCACTGCTGGATAATGTCCAGAAACACAACCCTGTGAAGCATCCATTCATGGGACTGAGTTAAGGACCTGCTCAGAGTGCCTGCCACAATGTTCTGACTGGAAGGGATATAAACTGCCTGAAGAGTCACTTGACAGCAAGATCCCGTACCAGAAGTGCCAGCCAGCAAAGAAGATAAGATCTCTTTGCTCCCAGTTTGTTGATATACCACATAACAGTGGTATTGTACGTGAACACCTTGAGAAGCCCTGAAGAGAAAACAGGATGGAAGGCATTAAGAGCCAGCAGAAGAGCTCTCATATCTGACACTGATGTCCTGCTCCTGCTCTCAAGGCAATCACACCCTCTGTACCTTTAAGGAGCCAAAATTCACCCCCATCCCATGTCTGAGGCATCAGTGAACAATTCATGAGTCAGAAGAGGGGGATTAAAATGGGATCCCTGGATTCAGAGACAACTGCTGAATACACCAGAGAAGTTCCTGTCTGAGACAAGGAAGAAGAGGAACTACAAATTCTAGAGGATTATCATGTTGAAGCTACACTGACTTCAGAAACCACTGAAACTTTCTCATTGGAAGTTTGGCCAGAAGGAGCATCAAAATGGTGGATGCCATGACACCTAGAACTCTCAGAAACTCCCTGGTGGTAATAGAAGCCAGAGGAAGAAGTGTGTGGAAGAAAGAAATGACAGTTAAGGCCTTTGGAGGGGGCAGTGATGCAAGCATTGGAACCGCCTGAATTCTGCAACCCAGAAAAAACACGATCCCGAGGAAGAGTCAGAGAAGACTTGAAATTTATAGTGAATCCCAGGCTCTGAAGAAGGGATACGGCAAAATGAAGATTTTGCAAAAGTCTCTCTAGAGAGAATGCCCGAATCAACAGGTTGTCCCAAGTAAGGAAATATTTGGATTCCTTGAAGTCTGCAAAAGGCAATCACAGGAACAAAGCATCTGATGAATACCCTTGGGGCAGCAGAAAGGCCAAAAGGCAAAGCAGAGAAAGTACAGTTGTGTACACTTACCATAAATGTAAACGTTCAAGTGTATGCACTGTTGCAGTCATTAGATTTGGGTTATCTGCTTGCAGGTAGCCCTCAGTCGGCCTGATGAACAAAGTCTTGGGTCCTGCGTCGGTTGCTGTCCCTTCTTCCATTACGTCAAGTCGTTAGGGGTATAAAACATGCAGCCGACGCCATTACATCAGTTTTTCTTGCCCCAGATGTCAAGTGCCCCCTTAATGGGAAGCAATTAAATATAAAAGTACAAAGATATAACTCCAACAAAAAAGCAAATACACCAAAAAGGCTTTTAAGCATAGTAAAGCAAAGTAGAGGTATAGTCAAAAGAAGTTAGGGGGCTGGAGGGAGGGTGACCAGGACTGCAACAGTGAATACACTCGAACATCTACATTTATGGTAAGTGTACACAACTGTACTATGTTCTTCGTGTTTCACTGTTGCAGTCATTACATTTGGGTAGATTCCCAAAGCTATGTTTGGGAGGAGGAATTTAGACAGCATTAGGGCCAGCTATAAGGCCCTGGAAGACTGCAGTGGCAAAGCCAGCTCTGGATTTAGAGAAAATTGGCAAATGATAATGCTTGGTGAAAGTATGTACAGAACTCTAGGTAGCAGCTTCTAGGATGTCCCTGGTAGGGAAGCCTCCGAGAAACGCTGTAGAGGTAGATGCAGCCCTGGTGGAGTGAGGACTGATCCCCTGGGGGATAGGTTTTCCATGGTGCTTATAGCAGAAATTAATGCAATGGCTTATCTATTTAGAAACTGTTTGCTTTAAAATAGCCTTCCCCTCTGCCCCTGCAGCAAATGCCACCAGCAGTTGTTCAGATTTCCTTTGAGGTTTAGTCCTGTCCAAGTAGAATCTAAGTTGCCTGCGCACATCTACGGAATGCAGTATCCATTCCCCTTTATTCTGTAGCTTGGGAAAGAAGGTTGACAAATGAATGGACTGATTAAGAGCCACACTGGATACCAACTTGGGCATGAAGGATGGATTGGTTCTGAGGGACACCCTGTCCGCATGAAAGATGATGAAAGGCTCCACTGCCATAAGGGCCTATAATTTAGATACCCTTCTAGCCGAAGTGATTGCTAAAAGGAAAGCTGTTTTCCAAGAAAGAAATTTTAAGTCTGCAGTAGCAGTTGGATCAAAAGAAAGTGGAGTGAGTTTCTCCAAGACAAAATTAAGGTCCCAGGCTGGGGTTGGAGCTCTCCTGGGTGGTCTCAAATTTTTGGCCCCTCTGAGGAACTCCTTGAGCATTGGATGAAAGAAGAGGGGAGGTTCTGTGTTATAATGAGCTGAAATGGCTGAGGCATGGAGTTTAATGGAGGAAAAAGACAAGCCCTTGTGAAGCATCTCAGTTTTGTAAAATCTGAGGTAAATTGGGCGCTGCTGTGCTCACCCTTTGAGATTGGTTCCAGGCACAGAATCTTTTCCATTGTTCAGCATAAGATTTTCTAGTACTAGGCCTCCTTGTTTCTAAAATGATATCCATCACAGGTTTGCTGAGGGATGGTAAAGGAGAGATTAAGTAATTAGCCAAGCTGCAAAGTTCAGTGTTAGAAGCTGAGGGTGCAGAATCTGGTTCTCCTGCTGAGACAGCAGGGACTGAGTCTGAGGCAGGTGCCATGGAGATAATCGTGACACACTGTGCAGGAGGGGGTACCAGTGTTGGCACGGCCAGTATGGAGCAATCAAAATCTTCCTTGGTTTGTCCTGTTTGATTTTCAGTAGTACTTTGGAGAGCAGGGGCAGAGGGGGGATGGCATAGACTGATAGGTTTTTCCAGCTGAAGGACAGAGCATCCACTTTCCAGGCTTGTTTGTGGGAAGCCCTTGTGGAAAATTTGTCCAATTGGTAGTTCTGGGGAGAGGCAAACAGGTCTATACCTGGGCTCCCCCATTTGCTTGTCAACATGTTGAAAATCCTTGGTTCCAGTTTCCACTTGTGTGGGTCCATGAGTTTTCTGCTTAGTCCATCTGCCAGTGTGTTTAATTTTCGTGGCAGGAATTGAGTTTGTAGGTGCACTTGGTAGCTCAGGGCTGTGTTCCACAATGCCATGGCTAGTCTGCAGTGGGGGTAGGAATGTGTACCCCCCCCCCGCTTGTTTATGTACCACATAACAGTGGTGTTGTCCGTCTTTACCATTAGTTGTCCTGGAAGAATGTGATCCTTGAAGGCTGTCAGAGCATTCTGTAAAGCTAACATTTCTTTTTGATTGATATGCAGGTGCATTTGACTTGGGTTCCATTTGCCCTGAATGCACTTCCCTGCCAGGTGAGCCCCCATGCACAGTCTGATGTGTCTGCTGTTGGGGTATGGACGGCAGGAGGTGGTGTGATAGGTAGTCCCTTGTTTTGGTGGCAGGCCTCTACACACCAAAGGAACTCTAGGCGTAGGCAAGGTATGATAGGAATCATTGTTTCTAGGTCTTGAGAATGTTGACACCATAGGCTTTTTAGATACCACTGCAGTTTCCTCATATGCAGTCTTGCATATGGAATTAAAAGAATGCAGGAGGCCATGAACCCCAAGGCTTGCAGTATTTGTCTTGCAGATAGCAGGGTTTTTGTGGCCACTTGTTTGAAGTAGGTTGTCAAATGAATTTGTTTCTCTGGCGTGAGGTAAGCCATCTGGGAAGTTGTATTCAAGCTTGCTCCCAGGAATACAATTTGTTGACAGGGTACCAGGTGTGATTTTTTTTTTCATTTATGGTGTACCCCAGACAAGTTAGAACCCTTTGTACAAAGGCCAGATGATTCAAAAGTATGTCCTGGCTTTCTGCCTGAATTAGACAATTGTCCAGGTATGGGTATATCTGAATATTTCTTTGCATGAAAAATGCAATAACTGCAGCTAGACACTTTGTGAACACCCTGGGTGCAGTAGATAAGCCAAAGGGCAGTGCAGAAAACTGATAGTGCGTGTAGCCTGCTTTGAAGCGTAGGTATCTTCTGCAAGATTCCCTGATTGGGATGTGCAGGTATGCTTCTTTTAAATCTATTGTTGCCAACCAGGCATCTTTGCCTAGCATAGGAAGTAACTGGTGAAGGGTCAGCGTCTTAAATTTTGGAATCTCCAAAAAGGTGTTTAGAGTAGACAGGTCCAGGATAGGACGCCATGAATTGTCTTTTCTGAGTACAGGGAAAGGTCTTGAGTAGAAACCTTGTCCCTTTTCCTTTTCTGGTACCAGCTGAATAGCCCCCATGCTTAAGAGAGAAAGTACTTGTTGTTGGGCTTCTGCCCACTGATTTGGGGGTAGGTCCGGCCACCCATTTGGTGTTGGCAATGTGTGGAAGTGAAATCTGTATCCCTGGGACACTATATTTAAAACCCATTTGTCCTGGGTAATGAGTTCCCAATTCTTTGCATGAAGAGCAATCTTTCCCTCCAACGGTGCAGTCAGTTGATAAGTGCTTGGAAATTTTAAAGGGAAGTCATTGAGACAGTTTACCATAGGGGGGAGTCTTATTATTCCCAGATTTGGAAGTGGAGGGCCCCCCCCCCTTGCTTAGTTCTGTGTGTCCCCTGGGACTGAAACCTGGGTTTTTTGCTGTGTCTGGGTTTGGCTTGAGAAGACCTGGAAGGGTCTGGAAAGGACCAATTCTTAGAGGGTCAGTGCCTACTAAATCTAGGAGGCTGAACTTGTAACAAATCATTCACAGTTTGCATAGATTTAGCTTTATCCTCCATCTTTTTAAGAATTTCCTCAGTCTTGTTGCCAAACAGGCGGTCCTGATTTAAAGGAGCATCCAACAATTTAGCTTTAACATGATCAGGCAAAGAATGCTCCTTAAGCCAAGCATGCCTTCTGTGCACATACCCAGTAACAGCACCTCTGCAAGAGGCCTCTAATGAATCAAAACCACATTGCAAAGTATGCTTTCCAACTTGTTCAGCAGAATGCATTAAATCCTGTAATTCTTTATTTTCCACACAGTCAGGAATCAACATAATTTTCTGTTTAAGCAGTCCAGTAACATGTTGCTGATACTTTAACATATGAAACTGGCAGTTTAAAGGTCTAATGGCCAAGGCTGCAAAAGTGTAAATCTTCTTACCCCATCTATCCAGCACCCTGGAGTCTCTATCAGAAGGGGTACGATTTTTAGCAGTGAGATTCAGGGACCCTGTAGTATCTGTCAGGTTTTCTGGGAGCAGGAGGCAGGGTATCAGGGGCCAAACTAGATTCCGAAAAAGCATCAACAATGTCTAGTACAGGGGGAATAGCTAAAGGCCTATGCTGAGGTAGGAGAAGGAAATCCCCAAGGCTCTTTTTTGAATCAGAAAAATCCTGGCTTTCTCAGTGGAAATGCTCCCTTTAGAGTATGTAAGGTTTCCCCAAAAGAAAAATCCTCAGGAGGAGAAGCAGAGGGAATGGAGTCCTCTGCATCAGAATCTTCATAAGTAGATAAGGGCAAATCCAGATCATCAGAAGAATCAGAAACAACAGAATCCTGATCAGAAGATTCATACTCAACTTCAGTCCTAAGCCTCTTAGAAGGATGGGGGTTGGCTACCCCTGATTAGAGTTATTACATCTTCAGCCATCCTTATTTGTTTTTTAGGCATGGATCAAGATTTAGGCCTAAGTAAAGAAGGAGGCATCTGTTTAATATGCAAGTTCGTAGGCCTGAATACACCCTCAGAAGCCAGTGACTGCACAGCGGCTCCGGACCCATCCAAGGTAGAGACATCTGCGGGTTCCATAGTTGAAGCATCTAACACGAAAGGAAAAATAACAATAACAACTTGTGGTTATCTATCTCTTATAATTATATAAAATGATTATTGAAAATTAAAAAAATTTTTATTGTATGGCTGCTATTCCAGCCTTTTGAAGCTTTAATATGAAGCTTTAATATTTATGTTTTATAGGTCTTAATTAACTTTGTTCCTTGATAGGTTAATTGATTTATGAATTTTAACTTGAGTGGGTATATATAAGTGCTGCTGAGTGTTGTGGGTTTTTTGTCTGATGAAGGCTGAGTATTATTGCAGCCGAAAGCGCTTACACAGTAATAAACAGTCCGTGCCGTTTTACCAGTTTGTTTCCGCCTGGTTTTATTTTCGTTTCAAGGTCCATAGTTGAAGCATCTCGCGGCATACTGGACTCCGAATGGGTCTCAGTAGAGGCCTGCGAATCAGAAGTAGCAGGTATCAGGGGCTGCGAAAGCGCCTCTCTGAGTACCGGCGACTGGCTTAGAAGAAGCGCCATCAGCAGTTTTGGACCTCGGTGGCCTGTCTCTGTCTTTATCTTTGCGTTTTTTTTGGAATCCCGGTAGTCGGATGGCTAACCGACGACATTTCTGGATAATTAAACAGAGAACCGAAATATTTAGAGGCAAAGATATACCGATGACGAGTAGTGCGCTGATTAAATAAAGCACAAAACCGACAGCAAGGTACGTCATGGTCAGGGCCTAGGCAAGGAATACAGTACGAATAAAAAGCTTTATGAGGTATTTGCTTTCCACAAGTAATGCAATTATTAACTTTTACTGACATCGGTAAGGAGCAAGAAAAACTTTCCCCAATGGGGTAGTTAGCTTTAGTTGAAGACTTCGGTTCTGAAACTCGAAAACGAAAATTTCAGGAGTCGGCCGACCGGCACTTGCGAACTGCTTCTGCTTTGGGCACCGCACGGCAAGAAAGACTGATGTAATAGCGTCGGCTGCATGCTTTATACCCCTGACAACCTGACGTCATGGAAGAAGGGACAGCAACCGACGCAGGACCTAAGACTTTGTTAATCAGGCCAACTGAGGGCTACCTGCAAGCAGATAACCCAAATGTAATGACTGCAACAGTGAAACACGAAGAATATCTGAAAATGCCAGAAAGCAAAGTACAGTTGTGTACACTTACCATAAATGTAGATGTTTGAATGTATTCACTGTTGCAGTCATTACATTTGGGGTAATCTGCTGACAGGTTGCCCTCAGTCAGCCTGAATTCCAAAGTCTTGGTTCCAGCGTCGGTGGCTGTCTTCTCTTCCATGACGTCAGGTCATCAGGGGTACAAAACATGCAGCGGACACCATTTTCTTTAGTTTTTCTTGCCCCAGATGTCAGGCGCCCCCAAAAAGGTAGCAAAAAAAAATATATATATATATATATATATATATATATATATATATATACACACACACACATGCATCAATATAAACTTTACCTTCATCTACAAGCAAATACACCACATAGGTTGCAGAAGATAGAGAAGGAAAGATAAACTCCAAAATGACTGGGGGATGGCGGGTGGATAACCTGGACTGCAACAGAGAATACACTCGAACATCTACATTTATGGTAAGTGTACACAGCTGTACTATGTTCTTCATGTTTCACTGTTGCAGTCATTACATTTGGGTAGAATCCCAAAGCTATGGTTGGGAGGCTGGAGCTAAACAGCATTAGGTGCAGCTACAAGGCCCTGCAGAACTGCAGTGGCAAAGCCTGCCTTGGATTTAGAGTAGAGAGGCAAATGATAATGCTTAGTAAAGGTGTGATCAGAACTCCCAAGTAGCAGGCTCTAGAATGTCTTTGGTTGGTACTCCTCTGAGAAAGGCTGCTGAAGTAGCTGCAGCTCTTGGGGAATGAGACCTAATGCCCTTGGGCACAGGTTTACCATGGTGTAAGTAGCAGAAACGGATGCAGTGGCTTATCTGCTTTGAAATAGCCTTTCCTTCTGATCCTGCATCATATGTCACTAGTAACTGCTCAGTTTTTCTTAGAGCTTTAGTCCTGCTCAAGTAGAATCTTAGCTGTCTGTGTACGTCCAAGGAATGCAGAATTCTCTGCCCCTTGTTCTGAGGATTTGGATACAAGGTTGGCAGATGAATTGTTTGGTTAAGAGCAACACTGGAAACCACCTTAGGCATAAATGTAGGATTTGTCCTCAGAGACACCCTGTCTCGGTAAAATATGATAAAAAGCTCTACAGCCTTGAGGGCCTGTAGCTCTGAAACTCTTCTTGCTGAAGTAATTGTTAGTAGCAGAGCTGTTTTCCATAAGAACTTTATATCAGCAGTAGCAGCTGGTTCAAATGGAGGCAGGGTGAGCTTTTCCAATATATAATTGAGGTCCCATGCAGGTAATGGTGATCTTCTAGGAGGCCTTAATTTTTTTTGGCTCCTCTAAGATACTGCTTTAGTAAAGGATGAGAAAAGATTGGTGGCTCTGTATTGTAATGAGCCGAAATGGCAGAGGCATGGATTTTAATTGAAGAGAAAGATAGGCCTTTGTCAAGCATCTCAGTTAAGTAATATAATATCTGAGGAATATTTGGTTCTGCTGTATCAGTTCCTTGTGCTTGATTCCAAGCACAGAATCTCTTCCATTTATCAGCATGACATTTTCTAGTACTAGGCCTTCTGGCTTCCAAAATGACATCCATCACAGCTTTACTGAGAGGAGCTGTTTGTATAACCACATGATCAGCCATGCTGCCAGGTTCAGTGTCTGGAGTTGATTGTGCAGGATCTGATTGTTTTGCTGGGACAGTAGTTGAGGTCTTTGAGGTAAGGTCCAAGCTGGGTATTGAGACAAGTTCCTTAGGACTGGGTACCAGTATTGGCGGGGCCAGTCCGGGGCAATTAGTATCATCTTTGCTTTCTCTTGTCTGACTTTTAGGAGGACCTTGGGAAGAAGAGGCAGAGGAGGAAAGGCGTAAACCGATAGGTTTTCCAACCAAAGGATAGGGCGTCCACTTTCCATGCTTGTCTGTGATAAGTCCTTGTGCAGAATCTTTTCAATTGATAATTCTGAAGAGAGGCAAATAGATCTATGTCTGGGCTCCCCCATTTATCTGTTATCATGCTGAAGACTTGTGGATTTAGTTTCCACTTGTGAGGGTCCATAAGGTTTCTGCTTAAATAGTCTGCCAGAGTATTTTTCTTTCCTGACAGGAATTGAGCTTGGAGATGTATTTGGTAGGTCAAAGCTGTGTCCCACAGTGCCATGGCTAATCTACAAAGGTGGTATGAGTGTGTGCCCCCTTGCTTGTTTATATACCACAGGACCATGGTGTTGTCCGTCTTTATCAGTAGTTGTCCTGGATGAAGTAAGTCCTTGAAGGCTGTTAGGGCATTTTGAAGAGCTAGCATCTCTTTCTGGTTGATATGTAGATGCATTTGTTTTGGGGTCCATATGCCCTGAATGCATCTTCCTGCCATGTGGGCCACCCAGGTGTAATCTGATGCGTCTGTTGTTAAGGTTTGGCTGGCAGGGGGTAGACTGAAGGCCCGTCCCATGTCCTGGTGACATGCCTTTGCCCACCACAGAAACTCCTGTTGTAGGCAGGGTATGAGAGGAATCATTGTTTCCAGACTCTGACAATGTTGACTCCATAAACTTTTTAAGTACCATTGAAGTTTCCTCATATGCAGTCTCGCATATGGAATCAGTAGGATGCAGGATGCCATGAAGCCCAAAGCCTGCAGAATTTGTCTTGCAGATAACTGGGTTTTTGTTGCCATCAGTTTGAAGTAAGTAGTCAGTTGACTTTGCTTGTCTGGCATGAGGTAAGCCATCTGGGCAGTTGTATTCAAGCTTGCACCCAGGAATGTTATCTTTTGAGAGGGTACCAGTTGTGATTTCTTTTCGTTTACTGTGTACCCTAGGCATGTTAGAAGCCTTTTCATGAACGCCAGGTGTTGGAAGAAGAATGTCCTTGCTCTCTGCTTGAATGAGACAGTCATCCAAGTAAGGATATATCTGTATACTTTTTTGTCTGCAAAATGCAATTACTGGTGCCAGTCACTTTGTGAATACCCTGGGCGCAGTAGATAAGCCAAAGAGCAGTGCAGAGAATTGGTAATGCATAAAGCCAGCCTTGAATCTGAGGTATCTTCTGCATGATTGTCTTATTGGGACATGCAGGTATGCTTCTTTTAGGTCAAATGTCACCAGCCATGCATTCTTGCCCAGCATGGGCAGAAGCTGCTGCAAAGTCAGCATTTTAAATTTTGGAATGTCCAGGTATGTGTTCAAAATTGATAAATCCAGCATTGGCCGCCAGGCCTTGTCCTTTCTGGGTACCAAGAACAGTCTTGATTAAAAACCTTGTCCTTATTCCTGTTCTGGTACTGGCTGAATGGCCCCCATATCCATGAGGGACGTAACCTGTTTCTGTGCCTCTGCCCATTGATTTTTGGGCAGATCTGGCCAACCGTTTGCCATTGGCAGAGTGTGGAAATGGAATCTGTATCCCTGTGATACTATGTTTAGTACCCACTTGTCCTGGGTTATTAACAGCCAATTTTGAGCAAAAAGTGCTGATTTGCCCCCTAAGGGTGCTGCCAAAAGATAAGTTCTTGGTGTAGGCAGAGGGAAGTCATTGGGACTGTTTTCTGTAGGTTTGCGCTTTATCTCCTCCAGATTTGGAGGTAGAAGCGTCCCATTGCTATGACCTGTATGAATCTTGCACCTGGTATCTGGAACCCTTAGGGCATCTGGTTTTGCCCCTTTGATCTCTGTCTGACACAGGAAAGGACCAATTATTTGTAGGCCAGTGTCTACTGAATCTTGGTGGCTGCATTTGTAAGAAGTCTTTAACAGTTTGCATAGACTTAGCTTTGTCTTCCATTTTCTTTAAAACCTCTTCTGCATTAATACCAGAGTATCATTGCTATAAAGGTGCATCTAGCAATTTAGCTTTAACATGATCAAGCAAATTTTGTTCCTTTAGCCAGGCATGCCTCCTAATCACGGGTCCAGTAACTGCGGCCCTGCAGGAGGCCTCTAAGGAGTCAAAACCACATTGCAAAGTATGCTTTCCAACCTGTTCAGCTGCATACAATAATTCCTGCAATTCTTTATTTTCTGCACATTCAGAAATCAACATCATTTTCTGCTTCAGCAATCCCATAACATGTTGTTGATACTTAAGCATATGAAATTTCCAGTTTAAGGCTCTGATTGCCAAGGTTGCAGATGTATAAACCTTTTTTCCCCATCTGTCCAGTGCCCTTGAATCTCTGTCAGAGGGGGTAGGATTTTTTGCTGTTGAGGCATTAACTCCCTTTGGACCCTGTGAAATAGTTTCAGGATCAGCAGCAGGGTTTCTAAATAAAAATGTATGAGAGTCAGGGACCCTGTAATATCTGTTAGGCTTACTGGGAGCCGGAGGTAAGGAGTCAGGGGTCAAGCTTGACTCCGAAAACACATCATCTACAATGTCTAAAACAGGGGGAATGACTAAAGGCCTGTGCTGAGGGAGAAGAAGGAAATCACTGAGTCTCTCTTTTGATTCTGAGAAATCTTGACTCTCCCAGTGAAAATGCTCCCTCAAAGTATGCAAGGTTTCCCCAAATGAATAAACCTCAGGAGGAGAAGCAGATGGTATAGACTCCTCTGCATCAGAATCCTCATAGGGAGGTATAGATAATTCCTGATCAGAAGAGGAATCAGAAGTAATAGAAACCTGATCTGAAGATTCATAATCAGTGTCTTGCCTAGGCCTTTTATCTTGAGGGGAGATGGGTACCCCTGATCAAGGTAATAAGGTCTTCAGCCATTTTGATCATCTGTTTTTTAGGCATAGTGGCCTGTGCACGTGGCTCATGCATCAGTTTTTTAGTTTTAGAAGTTGCTTTTGTCTTTGGTTTTGCAGCTGTTGTCAGTTTGATATACAAATGTTGAGGTCTGAATACACCCTCCGAAGCCACTGCCTGCTCAGAGGCTCCGGACCCATCCGAGGGAGATACATCCATCAGTCCAATAACTTGAGTATCTTGTGGCATGCCGGACTCCACATGGGTGTCGGTAGAGGCCTGTGACTCAAAGGTAGCGGGTATCAGGGGCTGCGAAAGTACCTCACTGAGTACCAGCGAACTGGTGACTGGCTTAGGAGAAGCTTCGTCGTTGGTTTTGGGTCTCGACTGCCTTTCTCTGTCCTTTTCTTTGCGTTTTTTATGTACTCCAGTAGTCAGATTGCTATCCGACGACATTTCTAGGTAGTTAAATCAGTTTCCAAAATACTTTGAGGCAAAAATATACCGACGCTTAATAGTATGTTGGTTAAATCTAGCACAAAAGAAACAGCCAGGCATGTTGTGATCAGGGCCTAGGCAAGGAATACAGTATAAATGGAAATCATTATGAGGTATTTTGCTTCCCACAAGTAATACAATTATTAACTTTTTCTGACATCGGTATGCAGCAAGAAAAAAGTTTCCCCACCAGGGTACTTAGCTTTAGAGAAGACGTCAGTTCTGAAAATCAAACTCGAATATTTCAGTAGTCGGCTGACCGGCACTTGCAAAATGTTTCTGCTTCGGGTCTGCATGGCAAGAAAGACTAAAGAAAATGGCATTGGCTGCATGTTTTATACCCTTGACGACCTGACGTCATGGAAGAGAAGATAGCAACCGACGCAGGACCCAAGACTGTGGAATTCAGGCTGACTGAGGGCAACGTGCCAGCATATTACCCAAAATGTAATGACTGCAACAGTGAAACACAAAGATCATCAGAGAAACGCAAAAACTTCTTGAAAAGAGGAAGGATCAGAATATGGAGATGAGCATCCTTGAGATCCAGAAGACACCACATAGGCCTGAGGGAGCAAGAGAGGAAACGGAATCTGAGGGGACAACATCAGAAAGGATGGTACCTTTAAAAGTGTTCAGATGAGAGAGGTCTAGAACAGGTCTCCAAGTGCCCTCTTTTCTGGGCACTAGAAACTGTCAGGAGTAGAACCCTTCCCCCCTTTGGGACACAGGCATCTCCTGAATAGTACCCTGAGACAAGAGAATTTGAAGAACCTCTAGTAAAAAGGGAAGATGTTCCCAAGAAGGTTGAGGAATGCCCGTAAACAGAGGACAGGATTTCCACACCATGAAGTACTCTCAACAAATGATCGGCAGAACCCAAGAATCTTGAGTGATCTGAAGCCAAACTGGAAGAGAAAGAGAAATGTGGCTGGGGAGGGACGGATAGTCAACACGGTGCCTGGTTTGTCCAGAAAGGAAGGCTTTGGAGAACCTGAAAATTGAGTAGCCTTAGCAGGAAGAGTCAATTTGCCACTCTTATTACCTTTAGTAGAAGGACAGGATTGCCTATGAACAAAGGCAGGCTTAGCGGGGTAGTCTCTCTGAAATTTAGGCACAGGAGAAACAAACACATGTTTAAGCTCCCATAAGGCCTTACCCTTATCCTGAAGGGACTTAAACAAACCAGCAGCAGCTTCCCCAAACAAAAGTTTAGAATCCAGAGGAGCATCCATCAACTTAGCTTTAATATCATCAGGTAGAGGTTGAAGCCTAAGCCAAGAATACCTCCTCATAACTGAACCAAAAACAGCAGCCCTAGAAGAGACAACCGCCGCATCATAACTACATTTAATAGAATGATGAATGATTTGACAGGAAGTCCCTAGCAAGGAAAGAAAGTACAGTTGTGTACACTTAACATAAATGTAGATGTTTGAGTGTATTCAATGTTGCAGTCATCACACTTGGGTTATCTGCCTGCAGTTAGCCCTCAGTCGGCCCGAATACCACAGTTTTAGTATTTCTGCATCGGATGCTGTGGTTTCTTCCATGATGTCAGGTCATCAGGGGTATAAAACATGCAGCCGATGCCATTACATCAGTTTTTCTTGCCCCAAATATCAGCAGCCCCCCAAATAGGGAGCTAATATATGGTGGGGAACACCACCAGTAAAAAGTAAATACCAATGCCACTAGGAATGGCCATAGAGAGGAGAGATAGAAAGAAAGAAAGAAAACCAGGGGGCTGGAGGGAGGGAAACCAGGACTTGAAGCAGTGAATACACTCCAACATCTACATTTATGGTAAGTGTACACAACTGTACTACGTTCTTCGTGTATCACTGTTGCAGTCATCACACTTGGGTTGATTCATAAAGCTGAGGAAGGGTGGAGGCAGTCAAGAAGTGTTAGGGCTGGCTAGTAGGCCTTGCAAGACTGCTGCAGCAAATCCAGCCCTGGATTTAGAAAAGATAGGTAAGTGGTAATGCTTGGTGAAGGTGTGAACAGAACTCCAGGTTACAGCTTCCAGAATGTCCCTGGTAGGGACTCCCCTGAGAAATGCTGTAGTGGTGGAAGTAGCCCTAGTGGAATGTGGTCTGATCCCCTGTGAGGTAGGTTTACCATGGTGCTTGTAGCAGAAATGGATGCAGTGTGCTAGCCATTTGGAAATGGTTTGTTTTGAAATGGCCTTACCCTCTGCCCCTGTAGCAAAGCTGACTAGTAGCTGGTCAGATTTTCTGAAAGGCTTAGTTCTGTCAAGGTAGAACCTGAGCTGTCTGTGCACGTCCAAGGAGGGCAGAATCCTTTCCCTTTATTCTGTGGGTTAGGGAAGAAGGTTGGAAATGGATGTATTGGTTTAGAGCCACATTGGACACCACCTTAGGCATAAAGGACAGCATGGAAAATAAAGAATGGTTCCACTGCCATTAGTGCCTGTAAATCAGACACTCTTCTTGTTGAAGTTATGGCTAAAAGCAAAGCAGCTTTCTAAGAGGAATTTGAACTCTGCTGAGGAAGCAGGTTCAAAAGGAGGAAACGTGAGCTTTTCCAGTACAAAGTTAAGGTCTCAGGCAGGAATGGTTGCTCTCCTAGGGGGCCTTAAGTTGTTAGCCCCTCTCAGGAACTGCTTGATGAGAGGGTGAGAAAATAGAGGTGGCTCAGTATTATAATGAGCTGAGATGGCAGAGGCATGAATCTTAATGGAGGAGAAGGATAGGCCTCTATGAAGTAGCTCTGTTAGGTAATCCAGGATTAGATGTAAGGAGGGCACTGCTGTGTCCTTCCCTTGAGACTGATTCCAAGAACAATATGTTTTCCACTTTTCAGCATAGGATTTCCTAGTACTAGACCTTCTGGCGTCAAGAATGACGTCCAGCACCTGTTTGCTGAGGGCAGCTGGTGGGGTATTCAAGGGATAAGCCAGGCTGCAAGGTTTAGGGTTTGCATTTGAGGATGCAAAATCTGTCCTTCCTGCTGGGACAGCAGGGTAGGAGTCTGGAGACGGTGCCAGGGTGACACTGTTGTCAGACTGTGTAAGAGTGGGTACCAATGCTGGCGTGGCCAGTCTGGGGCAATAAGAATTGCCCTTGGTCTGTCCTGTTTTATCTTGAGTAGTGCTCTGGAGAGAAGGGGCAGAGAGGGAAAGGCATAAATTGAGAGGTTTTCCCACTGAAAGGATAGGGCATCCACCTTCCAGGCTCTGCTGTGAGGGTTCCTGGTGCAGAATTTGTTCAGCTGGTGGTTCTCAGGGGAGGCAAGAGGTCCACCTCCGGTGTCCCCCACCTCTGGATCAGATGGTTGAAGGTGTTGGGCTCCAATTTCCACTCGTGTGGGTCTAGGAGATTTCTGCTCAAGTCGTCTGCCAGTGAATTTTGTTTGCTTGGCAGGAATTGAGCTTGTAGATGCACTTGGTTGCTCAAGGCTGTGTTCCGCAGGGCCATGGCTAACCTGCAGAGTGGGTAAGAATGGGCTCCCCCCTGCTTGTTTATGTACCACATTATAAGCAGTTGTCCTGGAAGAATTAGGTATTTGAAGTCTGTCAGAGCATTCTGTACAGCTAGCATCTCTTTGATTGATGTGCAGGAGAACATGACTTGGGCTCCAGTGGCCCTGAATGCATTTTCCTGCCATGTGAGCCCCCCATGCAGAGTCAGATGCATCTGTTGTCAGGGTTTGGGCGGCGAGGGGTTGAGTGAAAAGCAGTCCCTTGTTGTGGTTACATGCTTCTGCCCACTAAAGGAACTTTGCCCTTAGACAAGGTATGATAGGAATGACTGTTTCCAGGTCCTGAGAATGTTGGCACCAAAGACATTTTAAGTGCCACTGAAGTTTCATCATATGCAGTCTTGCAAATGGAATTAGCAGAATACATGAGGCCATGAACCCTAGGACTTGCAGTATTTTTCATGCAGATAGCTGGGTTCTGGTGGTCATTTGATTGTTTAATTTGTCACACAGACCTGTTTTTCTGAAGTGAGAAATGCCATCTGGGAAGTTGTGTCCAAGCTTGCTCCCAGGAATACAATCTTTTGACTGGGCACCAGTTGTGATTTCTTTTCGTTGATGGTGTACCCCAATGAAGTGAGAAGGCTTTTCACAAATGCCAGGTGCTGAAGTAGCAATTCCTGACTATCCGCCTGAATCAGGCAGTCGTCCAAGTATGGGAAAATTTGGATATTTCTCTGCCTGCAGTATGCAATGGCTGGAGCCAGGCACTTTGTGAATACTCTGCGCGCAGTAGATAAGCCAAAGGGAAGTGCAGAGAACTGATAATGCATAGAGCCTGCCCTGAAACGTAGACATTTCCTGCATGACTCCCTTATGGGGGTGTGCAGATAAGCTTCTTTTAAGTCTAGAGTGACTAACCAGGCATCCTTGGCTAGCATGGGGAGAAGCTGTTGCAGGATAAACATCTTGAATTTTGGGTCCACCAGAAAGGTGTTGAGGATAGGAAGATCCAGGATAGGGTGCCAACAGCCCTCTTTTCTGGGCACCAGGAAAAGTCTGGAGTAGAAACCCTGACCCCTTTGTTCTACTGGAACTGGTTGAATAGCTCTGATATTGAGCAGGGACAGTACTTGCTTTTGAGCCTCTGCCCACTGGTTTGGAGGAAGGTCTGGAAACCCGCTTGGGGTTGGCAGTGAATGGAAGTAGAATTTGTACCCCTGGGATACAATGTTTAGGACCCATCAGTCCTGAGTAATGGAATCCAGTTTTTTGCATGAAGGGCAAGTTTTCCTCCTAGGGGCACAAATAATTGGGCAGGGCTGGGAAAGACAACTGAGAAGTCACTGTGAACTTTACCCATAAGGGGGCAGCTTAACACTCCCTGTTTTTGAGGTGGGGGCACTCCATTGTTTAGATCTCTGCACACCCTGAGACTGTAGTCTGGGTGGCCTGTTTCCTCTGGGACTGGAAAGGACCAGTTTTTTGAAGGCCAATGCCTACTGAATCTAGGTGGCTACACTTGTAAGAATTCTTTGACAGTTTGCATATTAGCTTTTTCTTCCATCTTAAGAACAACTTCTGCTTTGGTGCCAAACAAACGGTCCTGATTTAAAGGAGCGTCTAGTAATTTGGATTTGACATGATCTGGCAAGGATTGTTCCCTCAGCCAATTGTGCCTTCTCAGTACAGACCCAGTGACTGAAGCCCTGCAAGATGCTTGTAAGGCATCAAAGCCACACTGCAAAGTATGCTAACTAACTTGATTTGCAGACTGCACTAGCTCTTGTAAATCTTTATTTTCTGCACAGTCTGGCAATAATACCATTTTTTGTTTAATTAGTTGCATAATATGTTGCTGGAACTTCATCATGTGAAACTGGCAATTCAATGCCCTGATGGCAAACGTTGCACGGGGAATGCCAAGACTACCTTCAGTCCAAAAAGTGACTCAGAGAATTTTTAGAGTTGCCAGGGATTCCAGAGCTTTAGACAGTTGGGGTAGGAAGATTATTTATATATATATATATATATATATATATATATATATATATATATACATACATATATATATATTCGGGCCGACTGAGGACTACCTGCAGGCAGATAACCCAAGTGTGATGACTGCAACAGTGAAACATGAAGAACATCAGAAGTTTTACCCTCAGAGTATGGAAAATCATATATATATATATATATATATATATATATACACCTTCCTACCCCATCTGTCTAAAGCTCTGGAATCCCTGTCCGAAGAGGTAAGATTTTTGGCTGTAGTAGCCTTAATACCTTTAGGTCCCTGAGAAATGGTCTCTGGATCAGCAGTGGGATTCTTGAACAGAAATTTGTGGGAATCGGGTACTTTGTAGTACCCGTCAGGTTTGCTAGGGGCCATGGGTAATGTATCTGGAGTTAGACTGAATTCCATAAAAACATCAACAACAACATCCAGGCCAAAGACCTGTGCTGAGGCAACTCTAAAAATTCTCGGAGTCACTTTTTGGACTGAGGGTAGTCTTGGCATTCCCCGTGGAAATGCTCTCAAAGTATGCAAGGTTTCACCAAAAGATAAATCCTCTGGAGGGGAGGCAGAGGGAATGGATTCCTCTGCATCTGAATCCGCATAGGTTGATAAGGACATGCCCTGGTAATCAGAAGGGTCAGAGTCACTGGAATCCTGGTATGTAGAATCAGAAAGAAACTAAATTATTTTTCTCTTAGCAGGGGAAGGCTGGCTTCCCTTAATTAGGGTAATAAGGTCTTCAGCCATTCTAAGCATTTGTTTTTGTGGAATGGAAGCTTGAGTATGCGCTTTGGTCGTCGGTTTTCTAGGTGTAGTGTGTACTCTGGGCCTGAGGAACTCGGTAGTTTTAGCTAAAAACGAAGTTGTCAGTTTAATGCGAACATTGGTAGGTCGGAATACACCCTCAGAAGCCGATGCCTGCACAGTGGCTCCGGACCCGTCCAAGGTAGAGCCATCCGCAGGTGCCATAGTCGAAAAAGCATCTTGCAGCATACCGGAGTCCGAATGGGTCTCAGCAGATACCTGCGAATCTATAGAAGTGGGCATCAGGGGCTGCAAAGGGCCTCACTGAGTACTGGCGGACTGGCGACTAGCTTAACGGAAGCGTCGTCGGCAGTTTTAGACCTATGCGGTCTCTGTCTTTATCTTTACATTTTTTCAGAAGATCGGTAGTCGGATGGCTTATCAAAGCCATTTTGGAATACAGAGAACGAGAGTGAAAGAATTTAGCGACAAAGATAGCTCAACGACGAATGGTTCAGGCATTAAACAAGGCACAAAACTGACAGAGAGGGACTTTGTGGCCTGGGCCTAAACAGGTGATGCAGTAAAAAGGAAATCTCTGTGAGGTATTTGCTTTCCACAGGCAAGGCAATTGTTAACTTTTTCTGACATCGGTTAGAGCAAGAAAAAAGGATCCCCAACGGGGTACTTGGCTTTAGAAGACTTCAGGTTTGAAACTCAAAAAACAAAAATTTCAGGTATCAGCCGACCGGCACTTGCGAACTGCTTCTGCTTGGTGCTCCTTTTCGGCAAGAAAGTCTGGGATGGCATCAGCTGCATGTTTTATACCCCTGATGACCCGACGCCATGGAAGAAGCAACAGCATCTGACGCAGAAATACTAAGACTCTGGTATTCGGGCCGACTGAGGACTACTTGCAGGCAGATAACCCAAGTGTGATGACTGCAACAGTGAAACATGAAGAACATCAGAAGTTTTACCCTCAGAGTATGGAAAATCAGAAATAAGTTGACAGGCCTGAGAAAGAAGAGCCAACACATACCTAGACATATGGGTCTGATAATTAATAGCTTTAAAAGCTACGGTAGCAGAAGTGTAAACCTTTTTGCCCAGCCTGTCCACAGTTCTGCTGTCCTGTCAGAAGGCAATAACTTGGGCAAAAGATGCAATTGAGACTGTTTATCAGAGGGTACGGAGACTACCCAAGAGTCAGCAGCAGGATATTTATATTAAAAAGAACAAACCTCAGGAGCCCTATAAAACCTATCATGCTTCTTGGGATCAGGGGTGAAAGAATCAGGTGCCTAACAGACATTTGAAAAAGCAGCCAAGACAGTAGACACGCAGATTTAGCAGAATCCAAATGCAACAACTCATGGTACCTCGTATAGATACCAGAGACCTGAGTACAATCCCACTTAAAAAAATACATCATCCTAGAGTGCGTGTCCCCAAAGGAAATTTCCTCTAAAGGAACATCAGGACTAATAAGATTCTTCCTCCTCCTCTGGCCCACAGTCCAAAGGAGAAGGAATCTGAGTACGTTAGGAATTTGTCAGCAGGATCTCATTCATCCTCAGAAGAATCCTGGTCTCTAGGTCTTTTATGAGGAGTAGAGGACCAAGGAGGAGCAGGAACTGAAACCTCATAAGGAGACTTTAAGGACATTAAGGCAGAAAATAACCCCTTAGTAAAATCCTGCTGCTCACTTTATGGATCCCAAGAAGCAGAACAAACATGTTTAATTTTTTGTTTCTTTTTTTAAGGGAACATCCTGAGAAGGCTCAGATGCAGGATAACATTTGAGAACAGTAGCAGGAACTTCTTCCCCAACTAAAAACTGAGGAGTTCCCCTAGGCCCCTCAGAAAAAAAATCAACCGTGGTTCCCTCTGAACATCTGAGACGGATGCCTGCAAAGCCTCTTCGGATGTGCTGCCAGCTGGATTCTCACCGGCCTCCAACACTGTTGCGGCAGAGAAATCTGACAACAGAGCAAGGTGAGCCTCCAGGTTTGTTACGACTTTGGGAGAAACACGTGGCAGAAGCTGGACAGCAGAAAAGTCCAGTCATGCCTTTTTCACTTTCTTCTTCCATAACAGATGACCATCAGGGTGGGAGATTCCTTCCATTATATTTCTGGCGAGTAGCTTAAGACGCTGGTTCTCAAGATACAAGGACAGGGAAGAAAGTCTACTGGGAAGAGTTTCTGGAACAAACTCCTGACAAATAGAACAAGACTATGGTCATGAGAAGCATGTAAGCAAAAATGCTACTTATCACGGCAGTCTCTATGGGAAATCAAGTCTCCCACACTGGCATTTACCCTTCCTGGATGACATTAACCTCAAGGAACACAAAAAACAAGACAAAAACAAAATCCTAAATGGGGCACTTATCTTGCAAAAACAGCAAACAGGCATCGGAACACCCTGGCGAATGAAAATGCATTAAACTGGCAGAAAATGGATGCAGGTAAGCAGATCAATGGTGTAAAAGATATGTTCAGACTGGCAGCAAAGAAGTTCTGTTTTTGGTAAGCCTGAACATCACCTTTATGCCCTACATTACGCAGGGAGCATATGGTGACATTTGGCAACCTTTTAAATTCAGAAGTCTTTGGAAGACTGTCCAGATGTCGGGCTTCCATAGCAGGGAATCCCAAAAAGTTAAGAATACTGCAGCAGTGAATGTAAGGAAGTTCACTGGGATTCCCACTGTCAGTGGGTCTTGGTTCTTAGACAGTCACCAGAGTGAAAATGTTATCACATGGAAACTTTATGATTTTCTGGCTTCCTGCAAAACCCTGAGTACATCCTCTGTGAATAGGTGCCTGAAGGGGATTAGAATCCTATCACCCACAGTGTCAGCTGTAGCACTGACAGTTGTGGGTGTATTAGGGATCCTTTGTTCTGTGTGAGTAAATCAACTCTGTAGGGTAACTTGTGGTGATGGCCCTTGGCTAGACGTAGGAGGGAAAACCAGTGCTATCTTGGCCAAAAGGAAGTCACCAGCATGATTTTTGGTTGGTATTGTAGAATCTTGAACAGTACCTTTGGTATTAATTAAAGGAAGGGGGGGGAATACATACAGAGACCTCCCCTTCCAAGAGAAGGAAGGGGCAGCTACCTTCCGAACCAGAGAACTTGGGACTCTGGCAGAAAATTTTGGAAGATGTCTTATCAAGGGGAGGCAAATATGTCTAATTGAGGAATACTCCATTGGTGGACTATGTCCAGGAATGTGTCTTTGTGAAGCATTCATTTGTGGAAAGAGTCAAGAACCTGCTTAAGGAGTCTGCCACGAGATGACAGCTGGATGGAATGTACACTGCCTGAATGGTCATGTGGTATTGGGCTAGAAATTCCCATACCAGAACAGCCAACCTACAAAGGAGATATGCTTTTGGTCCCCCTGCTAGTTGACATACCAGAGGACTGTCATGTTGTCTGTGAACAGCTGTAGACAGCCTGGGCAAAGGAGAGGTGGAAATGCTTGTAGAGCTAGTAGCAATGTTTGTATTTCTCTGATGTTAATGTGTTCTGTTTTTTGGGAGTGAGACCAAATTCCCTGAACTGTGAATTTGCCCAATGCCGCTCCCCAGCCCAAGTCTGATGCAGCTGTATAGAGTTTGAGGACTGGGGGGACAGAATGCAGAGGAAGACCTGGATTTAGGTCTATCTGTTGGATCCACCAAAGCAGTTCCCTCTTAGGCAAGGAATGAGGGGGACTTTGTATTCTAGTGGGTGAGAATGCTGGCTGACAACTCCTGGGCTTCTGCTGTCTCTTGCCTCCTCTGAAAGACTTACAGGAGGGGGTGTTTGTCGCTCGTCTGATCAGGATAAAACAGACTAACATTCATGGGTTCAGTTCAAGCAGCGTTATTACATACAAAAATCAGGAATGAGGCTTTGTAACTTAAATAAACTTATAAACAGACCGACTACCACTCATACATGTTAACACTCTGGCTGTTCCCTCAGAATAGCACTGCTGCCTGCACGTGCTTGAATCTGGAGTGGCTTCTTAAAGGTACCTACACACATACACATATGCACACATGCACACGCACACACACACTGATCTATAGTACTGAGTGCGACTATGGATGAAGACAGGTTTAGAAGGGAAATTCCTGTGAAACCTGGGCACAGGAGAAACCAGGATGTGTTTCAACTCCTTGAGTTCCTTGTTTTTTTCCTGTACAGACTTAAGAGAGGTGGCTGCCTTACCAAATAAGGCTGAATTGTCTAGTGGTGCATCCATTAGCTTAGATTTGAAGTCATTCTGTAGGGGCTGCAATCTGAACCAGAAAAGTCTTCTAATAACTGAACCACTAACAGCTGCCCTGGCACAAGCCTCAGCAGCATCACTGCTGCATTTAATGTAATGTTTTGCCACTTGGGAGGAAACTCCCAGGATGGACAGAGCAAAAGATTTTCTGTATGAATCTGGAAGATCTGCAGCGGCACTAAATGGTGGAGACAAAAGCTCTAAGAAGTACTTAGTCATATGTGTCTGATAATTAATGGGCCTGAAAGCCAAGGTGGCTGATGTACAGGTCTTTTTAGCCAGTCTCTCGAGGGTTCTACTCTCTTTGTCTGATGGGAGAATATTGGAGGAGGGAAGCATCCTAGAGGGTTTATCAGTAGCTACAGAGATGACTACTGGGTCTGCAGCAGGGCACCTAATGAGGAATTTACAATCCTCAAAGACCTTGTAGAAGTGGTCTGGCTTCTTGAGGGCCAGGGCCTGGGAGTCTGGGGTTTGTGAAGCATTGTGAAAGGCATCCAGAAATGCAGGATGCGCAGGTGGAACTGCAGAGGGGCCAGGGATATCAACTTGTAGTAGCTGATAACATCTTTTCTGGACATCAGAAATTTGGGAAGTATCCCATTTAAAGTGTTCTCCCAATTTCAGGAGAGTTTCACTAAAGATATCTCTTCCATAAAGGGAGTCAGCACCGACTCCTCTTCAGGAGAAACATATTCCTGGGGAGAAGGGATTTGTGTAGAATAATCCAGCGATTCTGCTTCATCAGAAGAGAATTCATCAGATGAGTTATTTTCCCTTATCCTTTTCTTGGGAAGGTTGGGGAGCAGAGGTAGGAGCAGGCTGAGAGGAAGGTGGCTTGAGTGCCATGAAGGCCTGAAACAAGCTTTGAGAAAAGACCTGCCAATCTGTAGAACCCTCTATGGTAGGAGACAAATGCTTTGTCTTTTGTTTTTTCTTTGCTGGTGAAACCATCCTATGCAACATTGGAGGACCAAACGAAAGCCTACCTTCAAAGAAGAATGAGTATATCTCTTCTCTTGCTTGAGTGCGATGTACCCCCCCTCCCTCCCTCCCAGGACCCTCAGTACTTTTGAGCCTAGGTCCCCCCCCCCCCCCGCCACAACATTCTGATCAGACATCTGTTCAACCTCCACAGACTTGCTCACGACCGAAGTCAAGGAGGCCTCAGAACTGGCTCGGCCTGTGAATCTGTGTCTGAAGTCGGATGAACCTCCAGGATGACAAGCACCTCTGGAGAACAATCTGACGGTAGAGGTGCAGTGGAAGCTGCAGGCAGTGGTTTCTTGGCCTTGTGCTTCACAAGGTTTGGCATCGGAACCCAAGGTACCCCCCATACACTTAGATAACAACTTAAACCATTGGTTCTCTAAATAAATAGCAAGAGAAGAAAGCTTGCTTCTAGTAGTCTTTGGAATGAAGAACTGGCAAATGCTACAGGACTTGTGGTCATGGTTAGGGCCTAGACAAGAGAGTCACAGAGAGTAGCTGTTCTTATATGGAATTTGTCTTCCACACTGGCACTTGCCCTTCTTGGATGGCATAACCAAAACAGTAGTAAGAGAAAATATTCCCCAACGAGGTACTTATCTGGCAAAAACCTGAAGTCGCAAATGCTGAGGCAACCAGATCAACAATCGGAATGGCATTCTAACTGGCGGCAGAAAAGTTCTGAGGATGGTTCGTGCATACATTGCTTTTATGGCCTACTTCCTACAGCAACCTACATGCGAAGTCCCACATACCTTGCAGTAGTATAAGCGTTTTGTATACTGGTCGACATCGGGTCACCTTTAGGCAGGAGATCCCTCAGGTTAAGAATACTGCAGCAAGTGAAGAGAAGAATACAGATAAACAGTGAACACATTTTACTAGCCCACACAAAGGAAACCTGTTACGTCAGCTTGGCATGTGCTTGTTCAACAGCTGGCAGAATGCCTTAGCAAGTTAAAGTAACAAGTTGCAAACAAGCAATATCCTACAGACCAGTTTCCGAGTCCCAGAACAGTACTTTGTGAAAAATTCAATTCTTAGTCAAAACCTTGGGATCAGAATACACAGTGGGAGTGCAAGACATATATCTTATAATATACTTTTTTTTTTCCAAGACACAATCAACAATGTCAGTACTCAACCATTTTCATTAATCAGTATTTTATTTTTCATAATAAAAAAGTTAATTATCTTTAATTCAACTATTTTGCCTCAATACTCTTACCACAATCGCATGTGCAAACTGCAACTTTGAACAAATTATTCAACTAGACCACTGCTCCAAAGCAAATCACTTCTTCCTAGAGTGTCTTAACCCATTACCAAAAGTAAGAATAAAACATTATACAATGAGGTTTGAAAATGCTGTAGTCTCACTGGATGAAACATGCCATGCAATTACAATATGCTTTATAAAAACCCCACAGTTAAGTAGCAAGACTTTTAAAACAAGAATTCTGTTTTAAATTAATACAGCAGTTAGTTATTTCATCTCATTAGGGCAGTCCAAGAAGTAATTTGGGAGGAATTTATCCAGTTCTCCTGTTAAGTTCACACCACTGCATCTCATAATAAAACACAAGTCATGAACAAAACTTTAACCAAGACATGCATTAATGGCTACAAATAATTCCTTCTATTGAGAGTTCTTTTGACTTACTAGTCTGCCTTCAGAAGTTCGAACTGAACGCAAAACTTCATCTGGCCCTCGGTCTGGAAAAGATGCATTGAAAATCTCACCAGTTTTCACATCTACACCTGGAAAAAAATCAATCGTATGACTTCTTTTAGTTTATTCATCTATAGCAAGTAAAGGTCTACTGAGGGACCAGTATTTTTAACAGCTTAACATGTTATAGTCTTCTGCCCAAAACACTCAATAATAAGGAAGTTTTACCTAAACTGCAAAATCTGGAATCAATCAATGATTATTCACTAGAAACAGTCAACTTCCACTCATACTCAAATTTCAAATTTACACACAGTTATAAACAATTTACTGGTTTAGTTATTTTACAAAATGGTGCTACTAGATGAATTTCATCACACAGTCACACACATTTCAAATTATGACTGTGCTCGGACTTTTTAACACACTAAAGGAAATCTATACATAACATAAACTAGGTATGCATCTTTAAGGTGTAGAGTTATCGATTTATACACCACAATCAAGCACCTTAAATGATTGCCTATACAAGTCTATGACCCTGTTTGTGACCATGCATACTGCAGTGCATAAATACTGAACAATAATCTACTCCCACAAATGATGAGTTACTTATTAAACAGCAGTCAGACAATAACTACAGGGAAAAGCACTCTTCAAATAAGGCTACTAGGGAACTGCTCAAATGGTAGATGTCTGAACTGCAGCTAAAAATAACCAATAAGGGAAGAAAGTTACAGTTAAAAATCTATCAATTAGCACACCACTTATGTTATTCAGTTTCTGACCATTTTGGGGATTGCATGAATCTCTTCAAGGAAAAAGTTTGGAACGTTGAAGAAAAAAACAGCCAAAAAGAGAAGTGCTGACAGAGAAGGTCCATGTGACTAACATCACTAGGGAAAAAGTAGATACTTTGTGCACAGTATTTAAAATCCAGGGGTCACTGACAAACAATAAAAAAATTGTGAAAACACACGTGTCGAACTAACAGTCTGACAGTCTGATAAAGGTATAAAAATTAGAAAAAGAATCTAAAGAAAAGTTGAAAAAGCATGAGGTAATCCAGGAAGACACAAGACAAAAGCTAGAACTGTGGGACAGGTCGA
Source organism: Protopterus annectens (assembly GCF_019279795.1). Taxonomy (NCBI): domain Eukaryota; kingdom Metazoa; phylum Chordata; order Ceratodontiformes; family Protopteridae; genus Protopterus; species Protopterus annectens. The sequence continues at coordinate 149,526,790 of NC_056746.1, forward strand.
GAAGACAGAATCTGAGTTGGAGCTATGCCGGAAATTCTGAAAGAAGCTAACTTTTTAAGTTTATGAAAGGACACATCAGTAGACTGGAACTGATGACTCAAAAGGGTAAATCAGGTTTATATACTAAACCTTAGAGCCAAGAAGCAACCAAGCCTTGTTAAAATACAAATGAGCCAAGAAACGGAACTCATTACCCAGAATTTGGCAGGACAGAGGGAGATGGATCCTGAACGATCATGTCTAAAGGTGTGAAATAATTTTTTTAACAAAGAAAAGGTCATTATGCATCTATTTACAAATAAAACTGTTAAAATTTGTTTCCAAATGTGGAAGACAACATGTACCAAGCCATGTTTAGGCACGAATATTCATAACTGGGCAGGATGTGCTGACATCCATTTGGGTTCCAGTTATAATTAATTAGTTCTTTGCCAAACTGTTAATTTAACAGTTTGGAAATTACATAACTAATTTACAATTACATACCTATGCTAATCCATCATAATTAGAGCTCAAACCCAAAGTGAAGTGCGCTGCCTGCCCACCATGAATGTTCATGCCATAAACACGGGTCAGTACATTTTGTCTTCCATGTTCGTAAGCAATCTTTTAAACTTCATACATTTTAAAGGTTGCAAAACACTTTTTTTTTTTTTTTTTTTTAAAGTGTTCACATGAATAAAGGTTCACACAAACACGTTTTTGTTTAAAAAGTTTGTTTTGTGCCTTTAAACAGAATCTTGAAGTTTAGAGGTGTCAGAATATTCACAGAGAATGACTATTCTGGTCTAACACAACAGGGAAGAAATAAATCCAAAACAGTAACCTGAAAATGCAGAGAATCTGGAGTGAGATTAAACCCAATTTATCTGGTCATTTTAATTTTCCCCCCAAATGGCACAAAGACATTCATGAAGGCTGAAAAAGCCATTGAGGAGATGTAAAAATTCCTGCATTTTCTAAGGAGCAGCCAGCTGAACAGAATAATGGAGGTCAGTCCTCCAGTGCCAAATCAACCATCCCATGGACCCAAAATAGGCAGGTGTCAGTATGCAATCTTCCTAAAAAGACCCAAACAATGCTCAGGAATGGACCAAATGAATCAGGACATTCCTGGAGTCAAACCAAATGCCTGTAATGAGAAAGACTGAAAAAGTGGCCTCACAAGTTTAGAAAACAGAGGGTGCTTAACTATTTAAAGAAATGGAATGTACTGGAAAAGCTCACTCAGACTGCCACAGCTTGCTGTGAGGGAAAATTAGTTTGTATTTGCTTTCTTGTATTTTGTATTGCTTCATTGCCACCTTCTATTTTGTATGTTGTGATTTATTTTCCTTACACTGTGTTTTACTTGTATTCTGCTTTTAACTGCATATCTAAACTAGGAAAGAAACACAGCTGTCTCTCTCAGGAGTTTTCCCCCATCCTCTCATCCTTGTGGTGTTGTATTTTTAAACTCAACTACCTTTCTAGTTGCCTGTCCCTTATGTTAATTTGACCACATATATTTCCTTTTCTCTCCTCTTGTATTGGCTATTGTGAGCAAGCACAAAATTATCATTTTGTGAAATCACTCCCCTTCAGCTATTTAAATTTACTGACCATCCCACTTTACTCAATAGATCCATAATACAAAGTGCCCACCCCCTTCCAGTCTACCTTGTTGTTTTAAAATTAGTGGCTCTCCACTTCAGCAGCTAAAGTTACTCCTCTTTCATATCTAACTGCTAAGTGCACCACTGCAACTCTTAGGAGATTAACCCATTTCTCCATCTTACAATTAAAATCTGCAACATAAACTCCAAGACCAGCAATTACTGGAGAGCCCACATTCTGCATCTCAGTAGTCATCTTGGGATTAGTGCTTTTGCTTTGCTCCTGGTGTGAGAAGGAGCATAGTGATATTTCCTGAAGACTGCTGATCACCAGAAAGCCTGCTTTATAGGGACAGCTTGGAATCTGTGCTTATATACGGTTCCTGGTGAGAGAAGGAGCAGCGTGCATTGATTCACGACTGTTTATGATCGGGCAGTCAGTGTCTGTGTTTGACCTTCCTGGTTGGTCTGATTGCTATTCAAGGCATCTACCAGGAAAAGGCTACAACAAGCCTACAAACCCTTGCATCAACTGGAACAAGACTGTGGATCGTCGAACAGGCCGTGGACTGCTTCTCTTCTTGGGATCGGTGCTATTATTGTGCTTCTGGTGAGAGAAGAATCAAAGGCATTTTGTATCCCAGCAGAGTGAAGCCGTGGTGAGAGCAGCACTAGCCACACAGCAGCCATTCAGGTGAAGCCTCTCTTTTCATCATTCTTCCTGGTGAGAGCAGCACGAGCAGTAGCCACACAGTAGCCATTCAGGCGAAGCCTCTCTTTTCATCATTCTTCCCGGTGAGAGCAGCACTAGCAGTAGCCACGCAGTAGCCATTCAGGCGAAGCCTCTCTTTTCATCATTTTTCCTGGTGGGAGCAGCACTAGCAGTAGCCACGCAGTAGCCATTCAGGCGAAGCCTTTCTTTTCATCATTCTTCCTGGTGAGAGCAGCACTAGCAAGCAGTAGCCATGCAGTAGCCATTCAGGCGAAGCCTCTCTTTTCATCATTCTTCCTGGTGAGAGCAGCACTAGCAGTAGCCACGCAGTAGCCATTCAGGCGAAGCCTGTCTTTTCATCATTTTTCCTGGTGAGAGCAGCACTAGCAGTAGCCACGCAGTAGCCATTCAGGCGAAACCTCTCTTTTCATCATTCTTCCTGGTGAGAGCAGCACTAGCAGTAGCCACACAGTAGCCATTCAGGAAAAGCCTCTCTTTTCATCATTCTTCCTGGTGAGAGCAGCACTAGCAGTAGCCATTCAGGCGAATCCTCTCTCTTCATCATTCTTCCTGGTGAGAGCAGCACTAGCAGTAGCCACGCAGTAGCCATTCAGGCGAATCCTCTCTTTTCATCATTCTTCCTGGTGAGAGCAGCACTAGCAGTAGCCACGCAGTAGCCATTCAGGCGAAGCCTCTCTTTTCATCATTCTTCCTGGTGAGAGCAGCACTAGCAGCAGCCACGCAGTAGCCATTCAGGCGAATCCTCTCTTTTCATCATTCTTCCTGGTGAGAGCAGCACTAGCAGTAGCCATTCAGGCGAATCCTCTCTCTTCATCATTTTTCCTGGTGAGAGCAGCACTAGCAGTAGCCACACAGTAGCCATTCAGGCGAATCCTCTCTTTTCATCATTCTTCCTGGTGAGAGCAGCACTAGCCACGCAGTAGCCATTCAGGCGAAGCCTCTCATTTCATCATTCTTCCTGGTGAGAGCAGCACTAGCAGTAGCCACGCAGTAGCCATTCAGGCGAATCCTCTCTTTTCATCATTCTTCCTGGTGAGAGCAGCACTAGCAGTAGCCACGCAGTAGCCATTCAGGCGAATCCTCTCTTTTCATCATTCTTCCTGGTGAGAGCAGCAGTAGCCACGTAGTAGCCATTCAGGCGAATCCTCTCTTTTCATCATTCTTCCTGGTGAGAGCAGCACTAGCAGTAGCCATGCAGTAGCCATTCAGGCGAAGCCTCTCTTTTCATCATTCTTCCTGGTGAGAGCAGCACTAGCAGTAGCCACGCAGTAGCCATTCAGGCGAAGCCTCTCTTTTCATCATTCTTCCTGGTGAGAGCAGCACTAGCAGTAGCCACGCAGTAGCCTTTCAGGCGAATCCTCTCTTTTCATCATTCTTCCTGGTGAGAGCAGCACTAGCAGTAGCCACGCAGTAGCCATTCAGGCGAATCCTCTCTTTTCATCATTCTTCCTGGTGAGAGCAGCACTAGCAGTAGCCACGCAGTAGCCATTCATGCGAAGCCTCTCTTTTCATCATTCTTCCTGGTGAGAGCAGCACTAGCAGTAGCCATTCAGGCGAAGCCTCTCTTTTTCATCATTCTTCCTGGTGAGAGCAGCACTAGCAGTAGCCACGCAGTAGCCATTCAGGCGAAGCCTCTCTTTTCATCATTCTTCCTGATGAGAGCAGCACTAGCAGTAGCCACGCAGTAGCCATTCAGGCGAAGCCTCTCTTTTCATCATTCTTCCTGATGAGAGCAGCACTAACAGTAGCCATGCAGTAGCCATTCAGGTGAAGCCTCTCTTTTCATCATTCTTCCTGGTGAGAGCAGCACTAGCAGTAGCCATTCAGGCGAAGCCTCTCTTTTCATCATTCTTCCTGGTGAGAGCAGCACTAGCAGTAGCCACGCAGTAGCCATTCAGGCGAATCCTCTCTTTTCATCATTCTTCCTGGTGAGAGCAGCACTAGCGGTAGCCACGCAGTAGCCATTCAGGCGAATTCTCTCTTTTCATCATTCTTCCTGGTGAGAGCAGCACTAGCAGTAGCCACGCAGTAGCCATTCAGGCGAATCCTCTCTTTTCATCATTCTTCCTGGTGAGAGCAGCACTAGCAGTAGCCATGCAGTAGCCATTCAGGCAAATCCTCTCTTTTCATCATTCTTCCTGGTGAGAGCAGCACTAGCAGTAGCCACACAGTAGCCATTCAGGCAAATCCTCTCTTTTCATCATTCTTCCTGGTAAGAGCAGCACTAGCAGTAGCCACGCAGTAGCCATTCAGGTGAATCCTCTCTTTTCATCATTCTTCCTGGTGAGTAGCCATGCAGTAGCCATTCAGGTGAAGCCTCTCTTTTCATCATTCTTCCTGGTGAGAGCAGCACTAGCAGTAGCCACGCAGTAGCCATTCAGGTGAAGCCTCTCTTTTTGTTATTCTTCCAAAGCTAATTCTCGCCTTCTTTTCAGCGAGTACTGCTTGTTTTGCTGCCCAAACTTCAGAATATCTCCTTAACTTTGGTTCTGATTAAGTCAGTGGTGAATTAAACTGACGAAAGAGCTAAACCATTATTGTTTCAGGAATATATCTGTATCTGAATAAAGCTTTAGACTCTTGGAGTTTGTTTTAGAGTTTGTTCAGCATTGGGCCATGCAGGAATTGTTAGACTTTTCTGCACAGGTTTCACAACTAAGGATTGTATTGGGCAACTTACAGCCGCTCTGTGTTATATCTCCTTAAATACTATAGTCATAAATCATCAGGGTCTGCTTATTAGTTTCCCCTCAAGTGTACAGCAGTGCCTTGTATAGATGCAGACTCGAGTTGACATTTGTCCTATAAAAGCACCCTTGCATAGCTGCACACAGAGCAACTTGTTTGAAGAGCACTGCCTCCAGAATCGCAAACCAGGCACTGTCGACAGTAATTTATATTATCACTCCAACCATCTAATCAATAAAAAAGTGTCTGTTGCCATGGATGTGAACTTTCCCACTACTGCCATTACCAGTTTGGTGGATATGGGCATCCTGAGGCAATGTAGAAATTGCATCACATTTACCGACAACCAGTTAATTGTCAAACAAACTGATATGGCACTTGAGAGATGTATTTACACTATGTTACTGGAAGCAAAGCTTCCACATACAAGCACTCCTAATGTCAATAAGGTTGTCAGTAGTACACATGCTGCACCCATCACATACAGCTCAAAGCAGATACATAAACCCACATATGTTGAAGCACTTAATTGTAACCTTCCTAAATCCCAAAAACCTCCAAGATGAATTACATATAACAATACTCTCAATAGCCCCGAATGCACTGTTTCAAAACAACACCCACATCAGCACATACAGCCACATCTCATGGGGCATCTACTTCTACACCCATAAGGCAAGGCACCATACAATCCAACATTCTGGTCATTGGAGACTCGATTGTGAGACACACTATTGTCCCTCTTACCAGGCTGAGTAAGGAGACAGTCACAGTCAGTTGCTTATCAGGGGGCAGGATCCATCATATTATGCACATACTCTGGTTACTGGGCCACAAGTACCAGTATGACTCAGTCATACTACACGACTGTAAATTACCTGAGATGTACCTCCCTAGACTATATGAAGACAGACAGACATGGAGCTCTCAAAGTGTGTGTACCAGGCTGGAATGAGCCTAGCATTGAGCAGCATTTTACCTTCTCCAAGGATGATGCCACAATATGAACAAAAGATAAAAAGAAGTTATGTACTTACCATAACATTCCATGTGAGTTGTTCATCCCGCTTTCATTCTTTACTGATGGGTTCGGAGCCGATCCCTCGGCTCCAAGTCGGCCAATTGCAAAGTTCGAGGCCAAGTCCCTATCCCATGATGCACTTAGAGGTACTTCAGATCTTGTTTGCTGCATATAATAATACAATATGTCATTCTTTCACTCCCAAGAAAGGGTATAGAAGGATTGAGCAACCAGGATGGATCCAGGATCTCGGTCATCTAACAGCACGGGGGGGGGGGGGTTGGAGGGAGGGACACAAGAATGAAGGCGAGATGAACAAAGTACAGTTGTGTACACCATAAATGTAGATGTTCGAGTGTATTCACTGTTGCAGTCATTACATTTGGGTAATCTGCTGGCAGGTTGCCCTCAGTCAGTCTGAATAACAAAGTCTTGGGTTCTGCATCAGTTGTTGTCTCCTCTTCCATGACGTCAGGTCATCAGGGGTATAAAACATACAGCCGACGCCATTTTAATCAGTTTTTCTTGCCCCAGATGTCAGGTGGCCCCCAAATGGGGAGCAAAAATATATATATATATAAACTGTAAATATATAATGCACTTTAGAAACATAAAATTTATCTTCAACTAAAAGCAAATACACCACAAAGGCTTTGAGTATAGTGAAGGAAAGAAAAGGTATAGAAAGGGGGCTGGCGGGTGGCTAATCCGGACTGCAACAGTGAATACACTCGAACACCTACATTTATGCTAAGTGTACACAACTGTACTATGTTCTTCATGTTTCACCACTGCAGTCATTACATTTGGGTAGAATCCCAAAGCTATGGATGGGAGGATGGAACTAAACGGCATTAGGAGCAGCTATAAGGCCCTGCAGGACTGCAGTGGCAAAGCCTGCCCTGGATTTAGAGAAGAGAGGTAATTGATAATGCTTTGTGAACGTATGAACTGAATTACCAAACAGAATATCATGCTGTAAGGGGGCATCCAACAATTTAGCTTTAACATGACCAGGCAGATTTTGCTCCTTGAGCCAGGCATGCCTTCTTATCACAGATCCAGTTACGGCAGCCCTGCAAGAGGCCTCCAAGGAATTAAAACCACATTGCAAAGTATGCTTTCCAACCTGTTCTGCTGAATGCAATAAATCCTGTAACTCTTTATTTTCCACACAATCAGAAATCAACATCATTTTCTATTTCAGTAAGCCCATAACATGCTGTTGATATTTAAGCACATGAAACTGGCAGTTTAAAGCCCTGATTGCCAAGGTTGCAGACGTATAAACCTTCTTACCCCATCTATCCAATGCCCTGGAATCTCTATCAGAAGGGGTAGGATTTTTGGCTGTAGAAGCCTTAACACCCTTGGGACCCTGAGAAACAGTCTCAGGATCAGCAGCAGGATTTTATTTATTTATTTATTTAACATTTGTTGACCGGGAATGTCCGACTAGGTTCCACAGAGCCTGTTTTCAGCAGAGGCCCGGGGAGAAACGCTCCAGATGCATGTCTTTGGAATGTGGGAGGAAACCGGAGTACCCGGAGGAAACCCACGCGAACACAGGGAGAACATGCAAACTCCACACAGAAGGCACCCCAGCTGGGAATCGAACCGGAGAACCTCTTGCTGTGAGGCGACAACGTTAACCGCTGCACCACTGTGCCGCCCGTCTTTTTGAAAAGAAATTTGTGGGAGTCAGGAACCCTGTAATATCTGTCTGGCTTACTTGGAGCCGGAGGTAGGGGAATCAGGAGCCATGCTTGATTCCGAGAGCACATCATCAACAATGTCTAATACAGGAGGTATTGCCAAAGGCCTATGCTGAGGAAGAAGAAGAAAATCCCTAAACCTCTTTTTTTATTCAGAGAAGTCCTGACTCTCCCAGTGAAAATGTTCCCTTAAAGTATGCAAAGTCTCTCCAAAAGAGTAATCCTCAGGAGGAGATGCAGATGGGATGGATTCCCCTGCATCAGAATCCTCATAAGGTGGAATAGAAAATTCCTGATCCGAAGAGGAATCAGAAGAAATGGAAACCTGATCTGAAGATTCATAATCAGTGCCTTGCCTAGGCCTCTTAGCAGGGGGGGGGGGGGTCCCTGATCAAGGTAATTAAATTCTTACCCATTTTGATAAATTTGTTTTTTTAGGTATAGGGGCCTGAGCACATGGCTCATGTGTCGGTTTTTTAGACAGAGAAGTCATTTTTGCCCTTGTTTTTGTTGATGGCGTTGGTTTAATATAGAAAAGTTGAGGCCTGAAAACACCCTCAGAAGCAGGTGCCTGCTCAGTGGCTCCGGACCCATTCAAGGGAGAGACATCCATGGGTTCAATACTTTGCGAATCTTGTGGCATACTGGACTCCGAATGGGTCTCTGTAGAGGCCTGCGACTCAAATGTAGTAGGTATCAGGGGCTGCGAAAGTGCCTCACTGAGTACCAGCGAGCCAGCGACTGGCTTAGGAGAAGCTTAGTCGTCGGTTGTGGACCTCAATGATCTGCCTCTGTCTTTTTCCTTGAGTTTTTTGTGAACTACGGTAGTCAGATTGCTAACAGACGATATTTCAGGGTAGTTAAATCTTGAGCCAAAATATTTAGAAGCAAAACTATACTGACACCTAATAGCGCGTAGGTTAAATTTAGCACAAAACCAACAGCAAGGCACGTAGTGATCAGGGCCTACGCAAGAAATACAGTACAAATGAAAATCCTGTCTCTGTCTTTATCTTTGCATTTTTTCGGAATTCCGGTAGTCGGATGGCTAACCGACGACATTTCTGGATAATTAAACAGAGAACCAAAATATTTAGAAGCAAAAATATACCGACGACGGATAGTGCGCTGATTAAAGCACAAAACCAACAAGGTACGTCGTGGTCAGGGCCTTGGCAAGGAATACAGTGCAAATGGAAATCTTTATGAGGTATTTGCTTCCCGCAAGTAATGCAATTATTAACTTTTACTGACATCGGTAAGGAGCAAGAAAAAGTTTCCCCAACGGGGTACTTAGCTTTAGTTTGAAGACTTCGGTTCTGAAACTCAAAAACAAAAATTTCAGGAGTCGGCTGACCGGCACTAGCAAACTGCTTCTGCTTCGGCCACCACATGGCAAGAAAGACTGATTAAAATGGCGTTGGCTGCATGTTTTATACCCCTGGCAACCTGACGTCATGGAAGAGGAGACAGCAACCGACACAGGATCCAAGACTTTGTAATTCAGGCTGAGGGCAACCGGCCAGCAGATTACCCAAATGTAATGACTGCAACAGTGAAACACGAAGAACACCTCACATGGGATGTTATGGTAAGTACATAACTTCTTTATGTGAAGTTGTTCCATCTCGCCATTCATTCTTTACTGATGGATAGCATCCCAAGCACCATCAATCTCGGATGGCTCACGGGAGTATATTTCTCAGGACCATGGATCCAAAGGAGGCCCTGTCAACTTTGTAATGAGTGATAAAGGTATGAGGTTTTGACCAAGTGGCTGCTGCGCAAATGTTATCAATAGGAAGTCTGGCAGAAAAAGCAGATGTAGAAACTGCTCTGGTTGAGTGAGCTTTAACATTATGCGGCAAAGGCATATTGGCAGCTGAATAGGCAAAGGTGATACAATCAGATAACCATTTAGACAGAGTTGTTTTAGCCACCAGTCTACCCTTCCCGGAGTCTGAAAATTAACCAAAAATCTGGTCTGATTTTCTGAAATCTTTTGTTCTATCCAAATAAAATCTGAGCTGTCTGTGAACATCAAGTCTGTGCAGCATGTACTCTAAACTGAACGGTTGGGGAAGAAAACTGGCAAATCAATAATTTGGTATGGAGACTGGTTTCAGTGCAAACTTTGGACAAGAATGAGGGTATTGTTCTAAGTGAGACTCTGTCAGCATGGAATATCAAATAAGGAGGCTTGATGGATAAAGCCTGAAGCATTGACACTGTGGGCAGAAGTAATAGCTACTAAAAAGATGTTTTTCCTTGACAAAAATTTGAGGTCACAAGAGGAAGCTGGTTCAAATGGCGGAAGAATTAGGCGGGAAAGCATAAAATTTAGATTCCATGGAGAATAGGGAGATTTCGCAGGTGGTCTAATATGAAAGGTCCCTTTGAGAAAGGCTTTGGATAACTTGTGAGACATAATATTCAAGCCTTCAAATCCAAGATGAAAATTAGAAATAGCAGCAAATTGAACACGAACTGTTGCTGCTGCAGCTCCTTTGTTAAAAATCATAGTCAAGAACTTAACTCTAAAATGGAGGCAACAGAGGCTTGGGTAAGGATCAATATTGTTTTTAGAGGCCCATATAGAACTTTTTTTCCATTTGCTAAGATATAGCTTCCTAGTAAAATATTTATGAGAGGATAAGAGGATTTGTTTTGTCTCACTGGAGAGGTTATGGAACCTGGTAAGTAAGTAAGAAGTCAGTAAGAAGCTGCAATCCCTGATAAAATCCTCCAAAGCTAGTTACAAAAACAAAATCGCCACTGATTGTAAAGACAACCACAAAGCATTCTATAGCTATGTCAAGAATCTCAATGGCAACACTCAGATCTGCTCTGAGTTACAGCACAATGGCACTAAATATACAGACCCAACTGATACTGCCAACATCCTGGCAGACAGGTTCAGTGCTAACTTTACCCCCCTCTCACCCCCTAAAGAGCCCATCTCTATACCAGAAGAATGCAAAGTTCCTGCAATCACGGCTGCACAGGTAAAAACCACACTGTCCAAAGCCAAGAAAGTACAGTTTTGTACCTACCATAAATATAGATGTCCGATAGGTATGCATCTGCAGTCATCACATATGGGTTTGTCCTGCCTCAGGCAGCCCTTCGGTCGGCCGGATTCCAAAGTCTGGGTCTGGCCTCGGCTGCTGTCGCACTTTCCCCGACGTCAGAGCGTCTGGGGTATAAAAGCATCAGCCGACGCCATTTTCCTCAGTTTTTCTTGCCCCAGATGCCAGGTGCCCTCTAAGGAAAGCTAAAATTTGGAGAGATGCATTTTAAAAAACAAATCCAAACATGCACAGTACTATAAAAACAAATACACTACAATAGATCCCCCCAGCTAGCTATAAGAGGGGTAAGTACCCAAGAAGTATACCACAGAGGGGAAGGAGGGAGGGTAAACCTGACTGCAGATGCATACCTATCAGACATCTACATTTATGGTAGGTACAAAACTGTACTATGTCCTTCAAGGATGCATCTGCAGTCATCACATATGCGTAGAATACCATAGTCAATCTGGGGGGTGGAGGTACTAAGTAAAGGATGGTGCAGCTAAGATACCCTGCAGGACTGCCGTAGCAAAGCCTGCTCTGGATCTGGAGTATAAAGGTAAATTGTAATGCTTGGCAAATGTATGCACGGAGCTCCATGTAGCAGCTTCTAAAATGTCCTTGGTAGCCACCCCTCTTAGGAAGGCTGTGGAGGTGGCTGTGGCTCTCGTGGAATGAGGTCTAATGTTAGCTGGCACAGTTTTTCCATGAAAGGAGTAACAAAAACGAATGCAATTTCCTATCCATTTTGAAATTGTCTGTTTGGAAATTGCTTTTCCTTGTGCCCCAGCAGCATATGCTACAAACAGCTGGTCAGTCTTTCTGTAACTTTTAGTTCTGTCCAAGTAGTAGCGTAACTGTCTGTGTATGTCCAGGGTGTGCAGAAGTTTCTCCCCTTTATTTTGTGGTTGTGGGAAGAATGTAGGCAAGTGAATAGCTTGGTTCAAAGATACCCTGGATACCACCTTTGGCATAAATGTAGGATTGGTTCTCAATGAAACTCTGTCCTGATGAAAGATAAGAAATGGCTGTACTGCCATTAGAGCTTGTAACTCAGATACTCTTCTTGCTGAGGTTATGGCCAGAAGGAAGGCAGTTTTCCAAGACAGAAACTGTAGATCTGCAGATGCTGCTGGTTCAAAGGGAGGAAGTGTTAGTTTTTCCAACACGAAGTTAAGGTCCCAAGTAGGTACAGGTGGTTTCCTTGGAGGATTGATGTTTTTGATTCCTCTTAGAAACTGTCTCAGGAGAGGATGAGAGAAGACAGGTGGATCAACATTGTATTCTGCTGAAATTGCTGAGGCATGTATCTTAATGGAAGAGTAAGACAGGCCGTTGTGAAACAATTCTGCCAAGTATTCCAGTATATGTGCCATGTTCATCACCGTCGCATCTAGGCCCTTTGTTGTGTTCCAAGTGTGAAATCTTTTCCATTTTGCTGAATATGCCTTCCTTGTGGAAGGCCGGCGAGCTTCCATAATAATATCCTTCACTCTCTGGGATAGATTATCCTGAGGAGGAGTCATGGTATTTTCCAGGCAGTTAGCTGCAAGGTTTTCAGGTTGGAATGCAGAGTCTTGAAATTGTGCTGGGTCAGTAGCAGTGGCCATAGGGGGAGAGGCCACGGTTTCATCTGTGACATGCTCTTTAACAGTGGGTACCAGTGCTGTCTTGGCCAGTTTGGAGCCATCAGAATCACTCTGGGCTGCTCTGTTCTGATCTTCAGTAAGACCTTGGTAATTAATGGGAGAGGTGGAAAAGCATACACTGTTAGAGCTTTCCAGCTGAAAGAGAGCGTCCACTTTCCATGCTTGTGGGTGGTATGTCCTTGAGCAGAATTTCTTCAGTTGATGATTGTGGGGGGAGGCGAACAGATCTATTTCCGGCCTTCCCCATGATTGTGTTATGAGTAAGAAGATGTCTGGGTGCAGCATCCATTCGTGTGCATCCATGGTATTTCTGCTTAAGCTGTCTGCCAGTATATTGTCTTTCCCTGGCACGAACTGGGACTGCAGCTGTATATTGAGTTTCAAGGAAAGTTCCCATAGATTCATTGCCAGTCTGCAAAGAGGGTAGGAATGGGTGCCTCCTTGCTTGTTTATGTACCACATAACTGTGGTGTTGTCTGTCCTTATGAGTAGGTGGCCTTGATGAAGAAAAGGTTTGAAGGCCTCGATTGAGTGTATCACTGCCAGCATTTCCTTTTGGTTTATGTGCATGCGCAGCTCTCTGTGACCATAGCCCTTGGATACATCTGCCCTCCATGTGTGCTCCCCAACCTTGGTCTGAAGCGTCCGTAGTGATGGTTTGGTTGGCTCTTGGCTTGCTGAAGGGCAACCCACTGTTCGACTGGCAGGCTTGAGCCCACCACAGAAATTCCTTTTGAAGGCATGGAATGAGTGGGATCAAAGTTTCTAAACTGACTGTGCTGAGTCCATAAACTCCTTAGGTACCATTGCAATTTTCTCATATGCAGCCTTGCTTGTGGAATCAGAAGAATGCAAGATGCCATGTAACCCAGGGCCTGCAAGATTTTTCTTGCAGTCAGTTGAGGTTGTCTTGTCAGATTCTTGAAGCAATCCGGTAGTTGTTTTTGTTTTTCTTCTGTGAGAAAGGCCATTTGGGTGGTTGTGTCTAGATCCGCACCCAGAAAAGTTATTCTTTGGGATGGAACAAGTCTTGATTTGTGGATGTTGACTGTGTATCCCAAGGCCTGCAGTAGGTGGATGGCATAATCCAAGTCCTTTAACAAAGTTTGCTTGCTGTCCGCTTGTATTAGGCAGTCGTCCAGATATGGGTAAATTTGAATCCCCTGAAGTCTGCAGTGTGCAATTACTGATGCCAGGCATTTCGTGAATACTCTGGGTGCAGTAGATAAGCCAAAGGGCAATGCTGAGAATTGATAATGCTCTGACACTGCAAGAAATCTGAGGTGTCTTCTGCAACTTTGTCTGATAGTGACATGCAGGTATGCCTCCTTGAGGTCTAGAGTCACCAGCCAAAACCCCTTGCCAAGCATGAGAAGGAGTTGCTGTAGAGTCAGCATTTTGAATTTTGGCACAATGAGTTAAGTATTCAGTGCGGACAAGTCGAGAATAGGCCTCCATTGATTTTCTTTTCTTGGAACAAGGAATAATCTGGAGTAAAATCCTTGGCCTTGTTCTGAAAGAGGTACCTTTTCTATAGCTTTCATTTGAATTAATTTGGAAATTTGTTTCAAAGTCTCTGCCCTCTGATTTGGTGGCAGGTCTGGCATGCCTTTTCTTTTTGGCAATGTGTGGAAATGGAACCTGTATCCTTTGTCTATTATTTGCAGTGCCCATGTGTTCCTTGTAATGCTGTGCCAATTTTTTGAAAATAAAGAAAGCTTTCCGCCCAAAGGTGCTTCTAATTGAGCCCTGGTCGGCGGAGTCAAAACAAAGTCATTGAGTCCTGGTGTAGCAGTTGTAGTTCCTGCACTACCTCTCTGGTTGGGAGGCTGCCATTGACAGCCTCTGTAGGAGCCTCTAGCTTGCCCTCTACCTCTGGCACGCCTATTCCTGCCTCTCTGAGATCTGTCTGAGTCCGGAAAGGACCAATTCTTAGTAGGAAAATTTCTGCTGAATATCGGTGGTAGGACTTGCAGAAAGTCTTTGACTGTTTGCACAGATTTTGCCTTTTCTTCAAATTTCTTTAAGACCTCTTGAGCCGTGGAACCAAATAATTTTTGCTTTTCCATAGGAGCATCCAAAAACTTAGCTTTAACATGGTCTGGCAGAGATTGTTCCTTCAGCCAGGCATGCCTACGTATGACTGCACCTGTCATAGCTGACCTACATGAAGCTTCCAATGCATCATAACCACACTGCAAGAAATGGTTACTAACCTGCTGGGAGTTATGTACCAGATCCTGAAGGGATTTGCGATCAAGGGTTCAGAAGAAGACAGTTTCTTATGCAATTCATCTAACAAATACTCTTGGTACTGTATCATATGAAATTGACAATTTAATGCCCTCATGGAAAGAGTTGCAGAAGTATACACTTTCTTACCCCATCTCTCTAAAGCTCTGGACTCCCTTTCAGAGGGTAGAGGATTTCTAGCAGTGGCAGCTGCAACCCATTTTGGGCCCTGGGAAATAGTTTCTGGATCAGCAGAGTGGGCCTTGTACAGGTGTAGATGTGAGTCCGGGACCCTGTAGTACCTATCAGGTTTGGCAGGAGCCGGAGGGAGAGAGTCAGGGGTTGTACTAGCATCAGAGTACACATCATCAATAACATTCAAAACAGGAGGTATAGCTAAAGGCCTATGCTGAGGTAAATGTAAAAAGGTCCTTAATCTCTTTCTAGAATCAGAGAATTCCTGACCCTGCCATTGAAAATGTTCTCTCATAGAGTGTAATGTCTCTCCAAAAAAAAACTCTTCAGAAGGGGAGGCCGAGGGAATAGATTCTTCAGCATCAGAATCCTCGTAGGCCGAATAAGCCTCCTCCTGGTGGTATGACAGAGTACAGCCATCCGAGGACTCAGAGGAGTGGGGGTCAGAGGGCTCAACCCTGGGCCTTTTGTCTGGAGGTGGTTGAGAGCCCCTGTCCGGATGAGGTTGAGAACCTCTAATTAAGGAGATAAGATCCTCTGCTAAGCTAAGAATCTGTGAGCCAGTAGAGGGTCTCTGAGTAGATTTGTCTAAAGGAATGGTGACGGAAGGTTCCTGGACACCAGTTTTAGTAGGTAATTCAATAACCGACTCGGCCGGGGCCTCCGGGGCCGAGGCAGTCGGTTGTGCGGTTTCGGTAATCGGAAGTACCAAGGATTCGGTTTCAGCCGAGACACTCGCGGTAGGCCTGACCGTGGTTTCAGCCGAAACCGCGGCCCGTGTGTGTCGGTCTTTGTCCTTCCGTTTCTTAACTAAATGCGAAGTCGGAGTCTCCGATGGCATCTTGTAAGCAAAACTAGCCCCAAAGAATTCCTCTGCAAACTCCGACCAACGTCTAAGAGTTCGTCGGTTGAAGGAAGCACAGGCTGAACAGGCCGAGACGTCATGGTCTGGGCCTAAGCAGGGGAGGCAGTAAGAGTGGAAATCCTTATGAGGTATTTGTTTCCCACAAGTTAAACAATTATTAACTTTATCTGACATCGGCTGAGGCAAGAAAGAGTCCCCAACGGGGTACTTAGCTTTTTTGAAGTCTTCGGTAGCTGAATCACAGGAGCTGGCCGACCGGCACTTGCGAACTGCTTCTGCTTCGGGCACCACGCGGCAAGAAAGACTGGGGAAAATGGCATCGGCTGATGCTTTTATACCCCAGATGCTCTGACGTCGGGGAAAGTGCGACATCAGCCGAGGCCAGACCCAGACTTTGGAATCCAGCCGACCGAAGGGCTGCCTGAGGCAGGACAGCCCATATGTGATGACTGCAGATGCATCCTTGAAGGACATCACAGCATCCATGGGACCAGACAGCATCCCAGGCTGCGTTCTACACAAACTATAGAACGAACTGGCACCCCACCTGAGTACCATGTTCAATCATAGCCTCACCTCAGGATTTGTACCTGCTGAATGGCACACAGCAACGGTTATCCCACTCCACAAGGGGGGAGCCACCACGGACCCCGGGAACTACCACCCCATTAGCCTGACGAGCCTGGTCTGCAAGGCCATGGAAGGTATCATCATGGAACTTATAAACAAAGACATTGGTAATCTCCAAACTCTGGATCCCACCCAGTTCGGGTTTGTAAAAGGCAGATCATGTCTCCTAAACCTGACAGACTTCTTTGAAGCAGTCACCAAAGCCGTAGACAAGGGTAAGGTGGTTCACACAGCCTATCTAGATCATGCCAAAGCTTTCGACACCATCCCCCACTCTGGAATTATAGATAAACTCACTTCAGGAATGCATGGATCATGCAATCCCAAATAAAATCAAGACACAATCCTCCAAAGGCAGACGTCCTGTCTGGTGGACCACAGCCATAAACAAACCATACAATAGAAGGAGGAAGCTACTAAATGATAGAGCAAAATCCCAAAAAGGGAAGGCATCTCTGATCAGTATTAGCAAAAAACTACGGGCACTCATAAAATCGTCTAAGGCCAGCTTCAAGAGAAAAATTGCAAAGGACACTAAGGATAATCACAAGGCTTTCTTTAATTATGTTAGGAACCTGGGTGGGAATTCCCAGATATGCTCAGAATTAGTCCAAAATGACAAAAATACACCGAACCCACAGACACTGACAACATCCTAGCTGACAGGTTCAGCGCAAACTCCCCCCCCCCCCCACTAAAAGGGCAAATATCTATCCCAGCAGAGTGCTGCCCCCCTGACATATCAGATGCTCAGGTAAGAGCCGCCCTCTACAAAGCAAAAAACACAGCATCAATGGGACCAGACGGTGTCCCGGGCTGCATCCTACATGAACTCCAAGAAGAGCTAAACCCAAACATAAAACTACTGTTCAATCTCAGCCTTACTACAGGATATGTACACAAAGAGTGGCGTACAGCAACAGTGGTCCCTCTCCACAAAGGAGGTGCCTCAACGGATCCTGGAAACTATCGCCCCATAAGCCTGACTAGCTTGGTCTGCAAAGCTATGGAAAGGATTATCATGGACCTCATAAATAAAGATATTGGGGACCTACAGACACTGGATCCTACCCAGTTCGGCTTTGTTAAGGGCAGATCCTGCCTCTTAAACCCAGCTGATTTCTTTGAAACAGTCACCAAGGCCATTGACGAGGGGAAGGTGGTCCACACAGCCTACCTGGACCTCGAAAAAGCCTTCGATACAATACCCCACTCGGGCATTATAGATAAGCTCACCAGCTTAAATATAAACCCCTATGTTACTAGATGGGTTGCAAACTGGCTCAAGGACAGAACCCACATGGTTAGAATTGCTGGAGCCATGTCAGACTCCAAACCAGTTACAAGTGGCATCCCACAAGGCTCAGTCCTGGGACCTCTCTTGTTCGGTATATATTTCTCGGAGGTACAGGCCAACATGGAAGGACTGTGGCTGACCAAGTTCGCAGATGACTGCAAACTGGGCGCCATAATCGACTCTCCAGCCAACACAAGCATCCTCCAAAAGGGCCTCATAGAAACAGACAACTGGTGCCAGAGCCATGGCCTCAAGCTAAACACCAAAACTTGTACAGTCATCCCCTTTGGCAAAAACAAAGTGCCCACAAATTACCACATAGGTGGTAATCCATTAAGTACAGAAGAAGTAATTAGGGACCTGGGGACCCAAGTTGATAGCAATCTCTCATTTGACAACCACGTGGCCAAAGTGGTTAGAAAAACATTTTATATAGTCCACCTAATCATGAAGGGATTCACATCTAGATCAGAGGAGGTCATCGTGCCTCTTTACTCATCCCTCATAAGGCCAATAATTGAGTACAATGCCCCTTTTGGGATGTATTTTTTATTTATTTTTATTTATTTTACATTTGTTGACCGGGCTAGTCTAGCTGGATATATTTCCATTTTCAGTAGAGGCCCGGGGAGAAAAGCTCCACACAAAATACAACAAAATAATAGGATAGTCAAAAATTAATTAATTGATAAAATCAAAAGATAAACCATACAATAGACAAGCTGTGCAATTGTATAATAACAAAATTACCAAGTCAATTTGAGAGGGTATAGATTAGTAAGGAGAAAAAAAAAAGTGTAATAAAATAGAGAGAGAGAATAAGGGTAAAAGGTCCAAAGGAAGAGGGGTGTCACACAAGAAGGAAGAGAGGAAGAGGAGGTAAGGCAGTAGAATAGGGGAAAGAAAAAGACAGAGAAGGCAAAGAGAAGAGGGGAGGGGAAAGAAAGGAGAAGGTTAGTGAGAGGAAAGAAGATAGATACAAGGTTCAAGGGATAAAGGTATTTGCTAGTGTGACTACGATACACATTGTGGTAGGTGAAAAGAGGGAGATAAGTAGAGGAGAAGTTAGTCTGGTGTGCTACAAGAACAAAGCCAGTGGTTTTGGAAGTGTAGTTTAAGTTTTTGTTTAAAGAGGGGTAAGGAGGTAATCTGAGTAATTTCCTTGGGTAAGAGATTCCAAATTCTGCCTACAGAATTAGTGAATAAGGAGTCATGTACCTTACCAGACACCTGCAGCAACTGGAAAGACCTCAAAAGTACCTCACCAAGAGGATCAAAGGGCTCAAACAGATGCCATATGCTGCCCGGTTAAAGAAACTCCAGCTCTACTCAGTGGCATACCGCCTGCTCAGAAGCGATCTGTGCCTGACGTATAAAGCCATGTCCAACCCGGAATTAGTGGGACATGCTGCACCTCAGAAAATCCAAATCCCATCGAGCTACGCGCTCGAGAGACTTGAACCTCAGCACTGAAATAAATAGGACATGCTGGAGGGACATATTCATAATCCAGAGGCTCCCTTCACTCTGGAATAAAATCCCAGTCCAGGTTAGGCAGAGTCCCTCATTGACTCTCTTCAAGAGGAATCTTGATGAGTCGATGGGAGATCGTAGGTTTACCCCGGGTATCACTTCTGTGTCACTGTTAGACAGAGGCACAGTATACTAACCTCGAAAAAGGGCACAGCAAAATTAATTTAAAATGGATGGCGAAAGCCAAACACATTCTGGCTAGGCTTATAAATGCCCTAGGGCAGATAGCCTAGTATGAAACTATGAACCTATAAACTAGGTATAAATCCCTATGTCACAAGATGGGTTGCCAACTGGCTCACTGACAGAACCCTCATTGTGAAAGTAGCAGACTACAAATCCGACTTCAGACCAGTGACAAGTGGAGTACCACAGGGTTCAGTCCTGGGTCCTCTCCTGTTTGGTATCTACTTCTCTGAAGTACAGGCTAACACAAAAGGTCTTTGGCTAATGAAGTTTGTAGATGACTGCAAACTAGGAGCCATAATCGAAACTCCTAACAATGTGGACATCCTACAAAAGGGCCTCACTGAGACAGATGCCTGGTGTTAAAGCCATGGCCTCAAGCTCAATGCCAAAAAGTGCACTGTCATCCCCTTTAGTAAAAACTCGGCACCCATGAACTACAACATAGGCGGTAGTGTACTTAACACCGAAAGTGTGATAAGAGACCTTTGGACACAGGTGGACAGTAGTCTCTCCTTTGATAATCACATCGCCATAGTAGTCAGGAAATCCTTCTACGTGGCACACCTCATCACAAAAGGTTTCTCATCCAGAAAAAAAGAGGTAATTGTTCCCCTCTGCTCATCACTCATTAGACCCATTATAGAGTACATTGCCCCTTTTGGTATGTACCTCACAAGACATCTACAACAACTGGAAAGTCCACAGAAATACCTCACAAAGAGGATTACCGGCCTCAAACAGATGCCCTATGCAGACCGCCTCAAAAAACTCTAGCTTTACTCTGTCGCATATCGCCTACTCACAGGTGATCTCTGCCTAACCTACAAAGCTATGTCAAACCCAGAGCTGTTGTACATGCTCCACTTAAAGAAATCCCAATCTCTCTAAGCTACACGCTCTAGGGACCTAAGCCTTGTCACCACAATAAACAGAACATGCCGGAGGGATAGATTCCTGTCCCAGAGACTTCCCATACTCTGGAATAAACTACCTATCTATATCAAACAAAGCTCCTCATTAGCACTCTTCAAGAAAAATCTTGATGACTGGATGGGAAATAGGAAATTCACCCTGGGGATCACACCTCTGTGGCTCCGCTCGACAGTGGCACAGGAAAATAATTTTCTTAGGTGGCAAAAGCCAGGGTACCTTTTTTGGCTGGGCTTGTATAGGCCTCAGGGCTGATAGCCTAGTACCTACCTATGAACCTATGGCTATGATTGGAATTGGAGCAGCCAAGCTGTCAGCTTTGGGGACTGCAGAGAGGAATGAAGTTCCCCCGACGAGTGCGTCAAAGTCTGGAACTGGGTCCAGAATCCAAGGGTCCTCCAAAAGATGAAGTCGAAGGAAAGGGAACCAAATCTGACAAGGCCAATAAGGGGCTATTAAAATGATGGTCCTTCCCAGGTTTTTGCTTCCTGTAAAACCTTGGGTATCAACGGGATTGGTGGACATGCATAGAGGAGACCCGGAGGCCAATCGTGTACGAGTGCGTCCCTTGGGGCTTCTCCCGGAGGGGGAATCAGGGCAAAACAACTTCTGCATTTTGTGTTCATGTGACTGGCAAAAAGGTCGCAGCAAGGCTGGCCCCACTTGCGGAATATCCTGTCCACTATTTCTTTCTTAAGGGACCACTAGTGGGGCAACAAGATTGCCCTGCTTAGCTTGTCTGCCATCATGTTGGATTTCCCCAGGATGTGCATTGCCAACAAAAAGCGCTGGATGGAAACAGCCCACTGCCATACTCTGAGAGCCTCGTGACAAAGTAAGACCTGGTTCCTCCTTGTCTGTTCAAATACCAGACCAGCGACATGTTGTCTGTCTGAATCACAATCGTTCCCACAGGAAGAGAGTCCTGAAAGTACTGCAATGCCAAAAGTACTGCTCTCATCTCCAGGACATTGATATGCAGATGGGTCTCTTGATCGGTCCATGTGCATTGGGCTGTCTTTCCCTAAAAATGCCCCCCCCCCACCCTATCAGGGAAGCGTCCGTGGTCACTGTGGCCACTGGAGGGGGTAGCACAAATGGGAGTCCTATCATGACATGAAGTGAGGTCAACCACCACTGAGATCCTTTTTGCAGGAATTTGTCATCATTACTGTGTGAGACATGGGAAGCACTTGGTAAGACCAGTGAGTGAACAACAGCCATTGTAGTATCTGCATGTGCATATGAGCTAGTTGTATGGTTAGAATTGCTGCTGCCATCATGCCTAAAAATTTTACAACTTCCGATGCTGGTGCTCTGTCTTTGGATATCAGAACGCTGACATGCTGACGAAGAAGAAAGACTCTTTCTACTGGAAGCCTTAGTGTGGTGGTGTCCAGTTCTGCCCTGATAAAAACGATATGCTGTGATCGGGACAAGGCAGATTTTTTTGAGTTGATTGTAATGCCCAGTTGATTGCAGAGTGACAGAGTGGACTCCCTGGCCTGAATGAGTTCTGCCCCGATAAAAACGATATGCTGTGATGGCGACAAGGCAGATTTTCCTGAGTTGATTGTAATGCCCAGTTGATTGCAGAGTGACAGAGTGGATTCCCTGGCCTGAATGAGTTGACGCCTGGTGGTGACTGTAAGGAGTCAATCGTCTAGGTACGGAAACACCTGGAATCCTAGATGCCTCAGGCGAGCCATGACCACTGCTATGTATTTGGTGAATACTCTGGGGGCTGTAGTGAGACCAAATGCAGAGCTCGAAACTGGTAATGATTGGCTCCCAGCCAGAGGTGCAGATGATCCCTGGATGGTCTGGCCATTTGTATTTGGTAGTACGCATCCTTGAGATCTATCAAGCACATCCAACCATCTTTCCCTAAGAAGGGAAGTATAGACTGAAGTGTGACCATCCGGAACTTCTCTTGCTTTACATATTTGATCAGTCTGCTGAGGTCCAATACGTGTCTCCAGTCCCCCGTCTTTTTTGGAACTAAAAAAAATCTTGAGTAAGTTCTGGATCCTGCCTGGTCTGCTGGGACTGGATGGATGACTCTTTTTCTTAGCAACGTTTGGACCTCTATTGTTGCTCATTCCCTGTAACTGGGTGGAACATCCGTGATTTTTCTTATGGGTGGAGGGGGTGTGGCAAATGGGATGAAGTATCCTCTGGAAATGATACTTTGTACCCAGCTGTCTTTTATTTTCAGCCAGGCTTCTGGGTACAAAGATAAGCGACCCCCAACTGCCTCCAGAGCAGGACAGTCGGGCCTCCTTTCAGGAGCGCTGGTAAGGCTTCCCAGAGAAGTGAGCTCTGTCGCCCTGGTGTTGCGGACCCCCTTTGCCGCGAGGGCGGCATCTTCCTTTAATGCCCCCTCCTACTGCCTCTGGAGGGGGGGGTTCACCACGTGTGTCCTGAGAGTCTCTTTGGGCTTTTCGGAACCACATTTTTCCTCTCCTTTGACCCTTAGGGTAGGGTCTGGTAGGGGTGGAAAAATGGACCTCGATGGCAGACAAGAGTCTTTCCATCCTGCTCACACCTGGTTAAGGTTTCCTTCACTTTAGGTTCGAAAAGGAACAAGCCATCACAGGTAGTATTCATGAAGGATGACATGAAGGGCTCCACGAAGGAACACAAGTGCATCCAGGAGTGTCTCCTAAGAGCAACTCCTGTACCCGCTGCCCTACTCGCTCCATCAGCTGCATATGAGATGAGACGCATGGATGACTTTACTATAGAACTGAGGGTAGCAAGCTGGGCGGCACCTTTGTCGATAGGTCCTGCAGCTACTGTACCCTGAAGAGTATCTCCTAGCTCTTTAAGGAGATCTTTTTGTAACCTGGTAAAATGGGTTAAAATTCTGAGCAAAAAAAGAGCAAAAGTCACTGAACTAAACATGTGCTTCCCACATCTATCCATGATCCTTGAGTGTCTGTTAGGGGGATGGATAGACAAGGAAATTTCAGACATTTCCTTTTTGGTGGCTGCCGCCACCACCATGGCATCAACTGGAACACCTTTTGTTAAGAAAGATTTGTCAAGGGGAGCAGAAATTAACTTATTAAGCCTCCTAGGGACAGGCTTCATAGTATCTGGAGACCAGCTGCATCAGCTCATCGAAGGGTGGAGACACCCAAGAGGTGGAGGGCTGAGACCCAAAAGCCTTCAGGAGAAATGACTTATCCTCAGTAGGACTTTTGGACAGCCAGTCACCCCTCTGCCTAAGGATTTCAAGTATCTCAGCGAATTAGATATCTTCAGAGGGGGACCGTGGGGACCCTTCTGACTCATTAAGTCAGTATCCAATGTTAGAGACTCCTGGGGGGAGTCTAGATGTTTCCTCTTACACAATCTCTTCCTGGGAACCTCATCAGTGGGAGCTTTTGGTGAGGTCTCAGAAGAGCAAGGGCCACCCAATGGGGCTTTCTGAGACTCTGGGTCTCTACGCTTGGTCAGGATGTGTGAGACAGAAACAGACACAGTTGCTTTAGGGGAGGAGGAAGCCAGACCTGAGGTTGAGGATGTCTTGAGAGACATGACTCTCCTCATGGCATCGAAAGCACCTCTTCTTCGATGCGAGGGAAAGTACAGTTTTGTACCTACCATAAATGTAGATGTCCGATAGGTATGCATCTGCAGTCATAACATATGGGTTGTCCTGCCTCAGGCAGCCCTTCGGTCGGCCGGATTCCAAAGTCTGAGTCTGGCCTCGGCTGTTGCACCTTCCCCAACGTCAGAGCGTCTGGGGTATAAAAGCATCAGCCGACGCCATTTTCCTCAGTTTTTCTTGCCCCAGATGCCAGGTGCCCTCTAGGAAGGCTAAATTTGGGTAAATGCAACAGAATTCCAAACATTTGCAAAATTATATATATAAATATATACATGTATATACAAACAAATACACCATAATAGATTCCCCCAGCTAGCTGAAAGAGGGGTAAACACCCTAGGAATACCACAGAGGGGTAGGAGGGAGGGTAAACCTGACTGCAGATGCATACCTATCGGACATCTACATTTATGGTAGGTACAAAACTGTACTATGTCCTTCAAGGATGCATCTGCAGTCATAACATATGGGTAGAATACCATAGCTAATCTGGGGGAGGAGGTACTAAGAAAAAGATGGTGTAGTTAAGATCCCCTGCAGGACTGCAGTAGCAAAGCCTGCTCTGGATCTGGAGTATAAAGGTAGATTGTAATGTTTGGTAAATGTATGCACGGAGCTCCAAGTAGCAGCTTCTAAAATGTCCTTGGTAGCCACCCCTCGTAGGAAGGCTGTAGTGGTGGCCGTGGCCCTTGTGGAATGAGGCCTGATGTTTGCAGGAACTGACTTTCCATGAAAGGAGTAACAAAATCGAATGCAATTTCCTATCCATTTTGAAATTGTCTGTTTGGAAATTGCTTTTCCTTGCACCCCAGCAGCATATGCTACAAATAGTTGGTCAGTTTTTCTGCTACTTTTAGTTCTGTCCAAGTAGTAGCGTAGTTGTCTGTGTATATCCAGGGTGTGCAGAAGTTTTTCCCCTCTATTCTGTGGATTTGGGAAGAACGTAGGCAAGTGAATAGCTTGGTTCAAGGATACCCTAGATACCACCTTTGGCATAAAAGTAGGATTAGTTCTTAGTGTAACTCTGTCCTGATGGAAGATAAGAAATGGCTGCACTGCCATTAATGCTTGTAACTCAGATACTCTTCTTGCTGAAGTTATTGCCATAAGGAATGCAGATTTCCAAGACAGAAACTGTAGATCCGCTGATGCTGCTGGTTCAAAGGGAGGAAGTGTTAGTTTCTCCAAGACAAAGTTGAGATCCCAAGCAGGTAAAGGGGGTTTTCTTGGAGGCTTGATATTTTTGATCCCTCTCAGAAATTGCTTGAGGAGAGGGTGTGAGAAGATAGGTGGATCCACACTGTATTCTGCTGAAATTGCTGAGGCATGAATCTTAATGGAAGAATAGGAAAGGCCATTGTGGAACAGTTCTGCTAAGTATTCCAGAATATGTGTCATGCTTGCCACTGTCACATCTAAGCCTTTTGATGTGTTCCAAATGAAAAATCTTTTCCATTTAGCTGAGTATGTCTTCCTTGTGGAAGGTCATGAGCTTCCATGATAATGTCCTTCACTCTCTGTGATAAAACATTTTGTTTTGGATTTAAGGGATTTTCCAGGCAGTTAGCTGCAATGTTTTTAAGTTGGGATGCATGATCTTGAAATTGTTCTGCGTCAGAAGAAGAGGCCATAGGGGGAGAGGCCATGGTTTTGCCTGTGACATGCTCCTCAATAGTGGATACCAGTGTTGCCTTGGCCAGTCTGGAGCTATCAGAATCACTCTTGGCTGTTCCTCCCTGATCTTCAGTAGAACCTTGTACATTAAAGGGAGAGGTGGGAAGGCAAATACTTTTAGAACTTTCCAGCTGAGAGAGAGTCCACCCTCCATGCTTGTGGGTGGTATGTCCTTGAGCAGAATGTCTTCAGTTGATGGTTGAGGGGGGAGGCGAACAGGTCTATCTCCGGCGTTCCCCATGCCTTTGTTATGAGTTCGAAGATGCCTGGGTGCAGCATCCATTCGTGTGCATCCATGGTAGTTCTGCTTAAGCTGTCTGCCAGTGTATTTTCCTTTCCTGGCATGAACTGGGACTGCAGTTGGATATTGAGTTTCAGGCATAGCTCCCATAGAGTCATAGCCAGCCGGCATAGAGGGTAGGAGTGTGTGCCTCCCTGCTTGTTTATGTACCACATGACCGTGGTGTTGTCTGTCCTTATTAACAGGTGGCCTTGATGGAGGAAGGGTTTGAAAGCCTCGATTGCATGCATCACTGCCAGCATTTCCTTTTGGTTTATGTGCATGTGTAGCTGTCCTTGAGGCCATAGGCCTTGGATATATTTGCCCTCCATGTGTGCTCCCCATCCTCGGTCTGAAGCGTCCGTGGTGATGGTTTGTTTTGTTTTTGGTTTGTTGAAAGGCAACCCTCTGCTGGACTGGCAGGCCTGAGCCCACCACAGGAATTCCTTTTGAAGGCAAGGAATGATTGGTATCAAAGTTTCCAAACTGTGATTGTGTTGAGACCATACACTCCTTAGATACCATTGTAATTTTCTCATATGCAGCCTGGCCTGTGGTATCAGAATTATGCAGGATGCCATGTAACCCAGGGCCTGCAGGATTTTCCTTGCAGTAAGCTGAGCTTGTCTTGTCAGATTCATGAAGCAATCCGGAAGTTGTTTTTGTTTTTCTTCTGTGAGAAAGGCCATTTGGGTGGTTGTGTCTAGATCCGCACCCAGAAAGGTTATCCTTTGGGATGGAACCAGTCTTGATTTTTGGATGTTGACTGTGTATCCCAATGCCTGTAGTAGGTGGATGGCATAGGCCAAGTCTTTTATCAAATTTACCTTGTTGTCCGCTTGTATAAGGCAGTCGGTCCAGATAAGGGTAGATTTGAATCCCCTGAAGTCTGCAGTGTACAATTACTAATGCCAGTCATTTCGTGAATACTCTGGGCGCAGTAGATAAGCCAAAGGGCAATGCTGAGAATTGATAATGCTCTGATCCTGCAAGAATTCTGAGGTGTCTTCTGCAGTTTGGTCGAATATGGACGTGCAGGTATGCCTCCTTGAGATCTAGAGTCACCAGCCAAGACTCCTTGCCCAACATGGGAAGAAGATGCTGTAGGGTCAGCATCTTGAATTTTGGCACAATGAGGTAAGTATTCAGTGCGGACAGGTTGAGAATAGGCCTCCATTGATTTTCTTTTCTTGGTACAAGGAATAGTCTGGAGTAAAATCCTTGGCCTTGTTCTGAAAGTGGCACCTTTTCTATAGCTTTTATTTGAAGCAAGTTGTTGATCTGCTTTAAAGCCTCTGCCCTCTGATTTGGTGGTAGGTTTGGCATTCCGTTTCTTTTTGGCAAAGTGTGGAAGTGGAACCTGTATCCTTTGTCTATTATTTGCAGTGTCCATGTGTCCCTTGTAACATAATGCCAATTTCTTGAGAATAAAGCAAGCTTTCCGCCCAAGGGTGCTTCCAGCTGAGTCCTGGTGGGCGGATTCAGAGTAAAGTCATTGAGCCTGTCCTGGGGTAGTAGTTGTTGCTGCTGCTGTTGCACTACCTCTCTGGTTGGCAGGCTGCCACTGACGGCCTCTGTAAGAGCCCCTAAATTGGCCTCTGCCTCTGGGGCGTCTGTTCCTGCCTCTCTGGGCTCTGGTCCGAGTCTGGAAAGGACCAATTCTTAGTAGGCCAGTTTCTGCTGAATCTCGGTGGTTGTACTTGTAGGAAATCCTTAAATGTTTGCACAGATTTTGCCTTTTCTTCATACTTTTTTAAGACCTCCTGAGCAGAGGAGCCAAATAAATTTTGTTTCTCCATTGGAGCATCCAGGAGTTTAGCTTTAACATGGTCTGGCAAAGATTGTTCCTTCAGCCAGGCATGCCTACGAATAAC